>NW_016157168.1:127760-132897 GCF_001687245.7 Rhagoletis zephyria | reverse complement strand
TTATATAAGTATGTAACTCCTCTATCGATGTATGCAGATGTATTCAAAAGCAGTAATCTGTCAAAGTAAAATTTGCAGATGTTCATGAAAGGTATGAAGCCTTCGGCATAGCCGAAGACAGCGCTGCTCTTACTTGTTTATATTGTGTTTCTAGCAGTAAACGGAATTTCGCAACGTTCTGAATCAATAAAAAAAGATTTTCCGTACGTTTCGAAGGCAGTTAAAAAATGCGTATAATTTTCGTCACGAAGTTGATATCATAAATTTTGTGTTTCTAGTTCAGCTTTCGTCACTCGAGAGTTTTACCTCAAAGAGGTGTTTTATTTGATATCAATTATTTTGGGGTAGCAAATTTAAAATCGACCAAAATACAAACAATAATCTAAATGTTTTTTTTTCAAATATTTTGCTAAAAATGTTATCTAAATCTAAATTATGTATTCAAATCGATGTGTCCATTGAAACATATAATTTTTCGAATACGGAATAAAGTGAAAAAGAATGATCATATCCTTTGTATTCGAAAAAATAAAAAAAATATGAGAAATGATAAAAACGTATCAACTTGGTACCAACTTTGGATACAATAAGCAACTGTATTCGTCTGATTGCCAAGTAGTGTAGTTGTTGTTAAGATTTCTACAGGTTGTGGGGCGCACACCTGTGCTTTTTAAGAAGCTTTACTTCTATCACGTGTACGGTGATGCACTCGTGCTATTAAACTAATGATTTCTTCTCAAATAGTTTTGCTCAGTGGCAATTTATACATTTTATGTAAGTAGTAGCGGCACATTGGGTGAACTAAATGCATTCATACATACATATTTATGTACAACTGTAGGTAATATTGTATGCGTCTTCCCAGGTAGGTTAAGTGCGGGTGATAAACCCATGTAGCATAGTTAAATACTGTGTACATAACTACAATTAAAATGGTGAAAGATATTACAATTTCGGCATGTGACTGGAAAAGAACTTTGAAATACACACAAATTGTGGTTTCCAAGACATGTACGAAGTGATTAGCACAGCTGCATCCCTCAACTTGTTAACTCGCGGGAAATTCCCCGATTTGCAGGGAATTTCGATTTAAGGGAATGGCCACTTTTTTCGGGGAACTGGGTGTGTTATTTTTATATCTTAAAGTAACCAAATTAGACGAATACGTTAATTTTTAACCATTTGACCCTTTTTGGAGCGACATTTTTTCAATTTGAATCATAATACCTCCACAACCAGAGTCTTCCCAGATATAAGCTATATACCGGATGAAAGCTAAGGTTCTGGGCTAGACCTGTGGAAACCTAGAATAAAATCGACTTACCAGTTTTTGAGAAAATACCCAAAATCTCTATCTTCAGCAGCCCGATTTTTAGCTTTCAGGCGATAACGTTATGACATATTTATAGTTTATAAACCCAAAATACAGCGTTAGATAGCTTTTTTAAGAACATTCTACTGATATCCACTTCAATAGTATGGAATTAGTAGTGCGACCTCAGTGGTTGTTTTAAAATTGCATTTTTTCGAATTTCAGGCACCAGCCACGCCCACAAAGGCCTACGAATCGAAACATCCTGGAACAAAACCTTCCTAGTTTTTTTGGTACTTTAATTCTTGAAAGTTTGAAGAAAATTAAATGAAGGTACGTACAGACGCTACACACATCGCAAAGCATCTCGTAGTGGAGACACGAACCAAAAAACATTTAGCTCTATATCTTTCCAAGTAGTAGCCGGAACTTAATATTTATTTATTTATTTATTTATTTAGTCTACAGAAAAATGTTTTCTTACAGACAGTTGAGATAAAAAGATTTAGAATATTTAAGTATGTGTGATACATTACAGAGTGAAATAATTATAAATATTAACTTGTAAAGATAACAATGATATTCAATAGCAATTTGGGTAGCTGGCGAGGCCTTGTCTCCAGTCTACTTTTGTGTGCGGCGGGCGGAAAGACCTAGTTTCCGCTCCGCCCTGTTTACAGGCCGTTGATCATGGTCGGAAAGGCCGAGCTTCCGATCCATGTTCCCGTAGTCGTTACTTTGTAAGTGAGGCAGGCGGAAAGTCCTAGTTTCCGCTCCACGCTATAGACGAACTGTTGGGCGAGGTCGGAAAGGCCGAGTTTCCGATCCCTGCTCCTATTGTCCTACGCGGTCGCGGAAATATACGAAGCCGTTACAATTGTACTAAGCAGTCATAGATATTGTGTAATTTTTTCGTTCACGGTTGCAGATATTAGTTTATTTAGTTAACTTGTTGAGCAATGTTTTCTTTATTACAAAAAGCGATTCAGATATGTCGATGCAATCATAATGCTTGTTAAAATCTTGGCATAAGCACCGAAAAGCATCATGCATTTCAAAGTTTGATTTACAAATACTCAACACAATAGGTTTAAAATGTCTCGTGGGTCTTGTAGGAATACAAAAATTTATCTCACTCAGTAAAAAGGGACTACTGACCATCCCGTTCATTAATTTAATTAAAAAAAGAACACCAAGCATCTCTCTACGACTCTGAAGCGTCGGCAAATCTATAAGCTTCAGGCGATCCTTGTAGGGTGGGAGATTTTTAGACGAGTCCCAACATAAATTTTTGAGGGCAAATAACAGGAACTGTTTCTGCACTGATTCGAGTCTGTCACTATGAATTTGATAGCTAGGATTCCATACTATAGATGCATACTCCAAAATCGGTCTAACTAGAGAGGTAAAGAGAATATAAGGTATCGTTTGAAAGGTATTGGCCTATAGAATAACACTAAATATGTTTGTTGCATCCACATACCCCCTTTAACCGGCAAAAGCAAAAAAAATGTTTTTTGTTTCGCAACACTTTAGCCTAATTTTTCAAAATCCGGTTAATCGTTTATGAAGCTTAACTACACCAAGACCTTTCCAACGATATATCAAACATGTCGATTGGACGTCTGGATAAAAACTTCCAAATCTCGTGTATATATAAGCGAGTCATTTCAGCAAGCTGCTTTGGCTGCTTTCGTCACTCGCGCCAAAGAACATAAATCTATAAGAAGAGACAGCACGTTACAATTGTAACGAGTGGAAACTTCAGGAGCGTGCTTTCTCTTTTGCCCAAATACGTTTAGTGATTGGATGAAAAGAGAAGACACGCTCCTGATGTTCACACTCGCTACAATTATAACGTGTTGTCTCCTCTTATAGATTTACGTTCTTTGCTCGCGCGCACTGCCGTACGCTGTGATATTTGTTTATATTTGTGTTCTGCCGATGTATGTACGTCGCATATGCATGTACATATGTATCTATGGATCAGGGATGTTGCGAATGTGGAATTTTAGACATCCCCGGATGTGAATGCGGATGTTTAAACGCTAACATCTGCGGATGCGGATGCGAATGCGGATGTCAAGTATTTTTATACCCGAACGCACTTGTGCACAAAGGTATTATAACTTTGTTCACATAACGGTTGTTTGTAACAAGCAAAACGAATCGAAATAGATATAGACAAATGTATACATAAATGATCAGAATGAAAAGAGAAATCGATTAAGCCGTGACTGTCTGTCCGTCCGTCCGTCTGTGCACACGATAACTCGAGTAAACATTTAGATATCTTAACGAAACTTGGTACGTGCACTTCTTTCGGGCGTAGGATGGATGGTATTGAAAATGGACAAAATCGGACAATAACCGCGCCTACCTCCCATATAACGGTAATTTTCAGAAATACGAAAACTGCGATATTTTAGTAACTATTGAAGAGACTTCACTCAAAATTGATATTTGCAATAATTTTTAGACGAAAAATAAGAATATTATAAGTTTTTGGAAAATGGGCGTAGCCACGCCCACTTATGATTACATTTGTATACCGCTACGCCAATTTATCCCAAACACAGACACAGTTGTTGGCCTTCACAAAACATACCAAACGGCTGAAAATTTAAAAAATCGGATAATAACCATGCCCACATATCATAAATTAAATAAATCAGTAAATACTGGAGCTAATTTATTCAAGATTGATGTTTGTAAACGTCAACCTGTGAAGTTATACTTTATTGTGCTCTGATTTTGGCTTTCTACTTACTAAGTTCATTGTGCTAATTCTGTGTTAAAGTAGTGATAAAAAGTGCTTATGAGCATCAGAGTGTGAAATAATTGAAGCTAAGTGAAAGTTATTGGTTTTATATTAAAGTAAATTTAATTATATTTCACTAGCATACATTCTAATTTTGCCGAGTCATTTGTTGCTATCATTGTTGTTTTATCCTTTGTAGTTAGCTTTCATTTTATTTTTGCACATTTGTTCTACTCTTTTTGTTTACTTCTTCTATTAATTCTTGTCACAGCTGTTTGCGTTGCGTTTATTAAGTGTCATAATTACAGTGATACTCAAACTGTTCGCTACATTTATTTAAAGCTATTTACATCAGCTCCTTAATTGTTATAATTTATTTTGTTTGTCTTTTATTAACGAGTGTATTCATAAATCTTTCAATATGAAGTGTGATCTTGATACTTGCCAAATTAAAAGCGATTCTGAACGCTACTTATCGTGCTGGCTGTGTGATGGTATTTACCATCTGAAATGTGCTGGTTTGACGGGAAGAATTCTGGACGCTATTAATGATGGCAAGGGCCTTCGCTGGTCTTGCGTAAAGTGCAGGTCAACCGAAGTTGATCTTTTCAAGCTATTTAGGCAAATCAGAAATGGTTTTACAGAAATCGGAAGAGAATTGTCGGTACTGACAGAAAAATTTAAGCATTATGAAAATATGTTTAAATCATTCAAATGCTTAGATACCTTGCAATCTGTTAAGGATATCCGTGTGTCTAAACGTAAGCGTCTTCATAGTCCATCTAAGGAAATTGCTGCCGTTGCACGTCAGAATAATCTTCCGACGGACTTAATTAATTTATCCTCTCCGTGTCCTCCAGCATCAGAATCCTCAGCCTCAAAAAACCGTGTAACGAAATCTGCTTCGGATAATAAAGAGCCTGAAGTATCTTCCCCTTCCCCCATTGAAGTGGTGGCGTCATCTTCAAAGCCGCCACCGCCTTCCCTATCCTCAACTACTAACGCAGAAACTCAACCCCCTCCACCGGTAGTCCAGTCTGATACGAGGAAACTAGTTGTGGTTC
>NW_016157168.1:107735-123014 GCF_001687245.7 Rhagoletis zephyria | reverse complement strand
TCGGTTACCGAGATACACATATGTGATCATAACTGGGCGGGGTCACGCCCATTTTCCAAAATTTTATTATAAGCGTATTTTTTGCTTAATAATAATAATAATAATATCCCAACGGTTTTTACCCTCCATTCCCGCCCATCCGCACGAGGGGCGCAGTCCGCATGACGTACGGAACCAGTATTTTTAATTTTTGCGCCGAGTCACGATAGGCAGGAGTTTGTTAAATCTAAATCTAAAACTGTTCAGCTACAGAACTAAATTCATCAGCCGATTTTATGTCTTTATTTTAATGATTCATTTATTGAGAGAGGACAGTATCGATTTCTTAATGCTGAAAAGCGGATCTGATATATCAAACGTGCTGGAATGAGAGGTAAAATCCTGGCATAAGCAACGGAGTGGGTCGTGCAATTCAAAATTAGTTTTACAAGCTTTCAGAAATAGGGGGAAAAAGTGTCTTGATACCCGGGAGGGAACATTAAGGCTAACTTCGCCTCGATCAATGTGTACCATCTCGGGACGATTATTGTGGTTGCCACATAAAGGCAAATCGTTGAAAGTTATCGAAATCGGACTAAAATTACGCCCACTTTTTCATAACAGTAAATTTCAGAATTGCTTGAAACTTCGATATTTCGAAATTTAAGGACGCTAATTTTACCCAAACAATCCCTTGAAAACAAGTAACATTATTATTGAATTTTGGAAAATAGGCGTGATGCCGCTCACATATATCTATATAAGTTTATCTCATTATATCTAACTAAACGTTCTATCGAAGATGTTTAAAATAGGGGTAACCCCACCCCTGATTACCATGTAGCGGTAGTTTTCGGAAAGGTGAAAAACTATATTGAATACTTGCGCCGGGTATTTAATGTTCGCTCCGCCCGAACTTAGACTTTTTTACTTGTTAAGAAATAATTTAGGTGATTTAGTTAAATAAAAAATGTAAAGGTTAGTAATTTTTAAAAATGTTTTTTTTAGTACATGAATTTAAAAATTGGAACATTGTTTCCAATAAAAAGTTTTTAAGGGGTCGTAAATCAGTGCCACTGAGTAACTGATCGCTCGAGGCGACAAACTTGAAAAACTTGAAACTTGACAAAATTGTAAATTCTTTTCAATTGACGCTGCACGATTCGAGAGGACTTTTAGTTATATTTATTGTTTTTTTTTTTATTGCGGATGCAATAATTCTTTTTTGAGAATTGCATCGGGCTGCGAATGTCGGATGTGTCCTCCTGATTTTCATCTTCACAATCTAGTATCATGGCAAGATCGTTGTTTAAACACCTTTTTTTCCAAAGAATTCTTCATTCTTCAGGGACCGAAAATAACAGTTATTTTTTACCAGTTAAACTTGGCCTAATATTTTTATTCCGAAATAAAAGTTTTTTCTGGATAATAAACAAACAGCTTATCAAAATTAATCAAATTTAATATCATGTGAAAGAGGACTGAAATAGCTTTTAAACAGAAATAACGAACGAAGGTTACCACCTCTACTTATATTTTTTTTATATCATTTAATACTAAAGAAATTCATATACCTGACCCAAGGTTTGTTCTATGGTAATTAATTAACATTTTTTATTGAAATATTTTTCAATGGATGGCTTTGCTCGTTTAGACATTTCAGTTTTAAAGCTATTTAGGCTGTGTGCGAGTACGTTTAAATTGCTACCTAAATAGAGAAAAATCCTAAATCACTGGAAAGTGTCGGTAACGCAGTGAATAGGAACAATTTAGATTTTCTGCGAGCATACTTTTCAACCTAAATTGAACAGTCAAATATATTTGAGCGAGCGATTAAGTGAACAACGATTTTTTGATCTTTTAAATAATTTTTATCATTGCTATGGCACAATAAAGAAAATATTCAGAAAGATGTAAGTATAAATTTATTTGATTTTTGCATTCAGATAAGTATATGTGTAATTCGATGGATGTATATTATTTCGCAGGCTCAGAAGAGCAAACGGATTCTTTTACAGATGCCAGGATGGAGCATTCTCTTTTTCTGTTGCAAATTTATTATATTGTTAAATAGTCCCAAAGCTACCACAAAACCAGCAAATAGTTTTTAATTTTGTTGTGTACTTCCTTTATGTACAATGTGCATGTCCAATTNGAGCAAACGGATTCTTTTACAGATGCCAGGATGGAGCATTCTCTTTTTCTGTTGCAAATTTATTATATTGTTAAATAGTCCCAAAGCTACCACAAAACCAGCAAATAGTTTTTAATTTTGTTGTGTACTTCCTTTATGTACAATGTGCATGTCCAATTAAAGATATTAAAAAATACATACTGTGGTCAAAAAATTATAGCCGAAGCACTTTTGCCAAGTTTTAACGTATTATTTTCGTTGTTATTTAATTTTGGTTATTTTTTTTATAAAAATATAGTTAATTCTTTAACAAAACCCGTGTAAATCCAAGTATCCAAATTTGTGCAATATTAAAAAAAATTCAAAAACCATTCGTACAAATTTCGAGGCTTTTTAAAAATTCCAAAAAATCAATCGCAGTTTTTAACCATTTGAAACTTGTACTTTATTCTACTACAACTGCGTACTCAGAATCTTATTAAAAAATTCGAAATTGCATAAATTGCATAAATTTTTAAGGCAGTGTCACTCGATTGGTACATTTGTACAGATTAGTACATTTTTATATTAGGCTATTGGTACAAAATAAAAAAATGGGAATTTTTTTTGTAGTCAAAGGATTGGTACAATACAGCGATGTTCTATTGAAAATTTTCAACAAATTAATTTTCGTGATTGGGATAAAGAAAAACATTTGGGTATTCACAGGATACGATATGCACCAAATTTTGGCAAATACCCAATCGTGTGACACTGCCTTTAAACTTGTGTTTAGACGGAAGTTGTTCAAGAATGAACTATAAAAAACTAACCAAAATTAAATAACAAAAAAAAAATGTTTAAAACTTGTGAAACTTTGGTGCAGCTATAATTTTTTCTACTTTTTTCAGTCTACTGTACATAAGTTGACTATGATTACTGGGCCGTGCTATCACAGTAGCACAATGCCACTAAGTGCTAAAATTTTCAGGCAATAGCCTCATGCAATTATCGATTATATTTTTTGTTGTTTGTGTGAAATATTTTATTTTTATCAGTATTTTTCTTTTAATCAAAATATGTTGAATTAAAAGTGAAAAAAAATATTTTGCTAGAGCACGCTTCTGGAAATCGAGGCTGCAAAAAATATTCCCGTGATCGATTTAGTGTTTAGAAGCCATTGTGAGTTTTAAAATAAATTAATTTCCCCTTATTTCAGTAGATGTCTTCTAGTTTTTTATTGGTTCTTTGCGGAACCGTCAGGCACCCGGAGTTCGATATTGAACAACTGTGAATTGATATAGAAGTGTTGGTACTGCGTTCTTTTTTAGTGTGTTGATATAAAATCTCGCGTAGAGTTCGTGATTTTCGAACCGAAGAAGAGCTTTCCGACTTTGTAAATTCCATTGTCTGGTCGGAAAGTGAAGATGGTGATGGTTTCTCTGCTGATGGCAGTGATTATGACCATGGTTGCCACTCGCCAACATTTTTTTCTACCAAAATCTCTTAAAAAAAGTTACCAAGTCTTCAATACCAAAATCTTCGCTTCTTCACTGAGAAAAAAATATACTGAATAAAACTGCTATATTTCATAACAAATGTGTATATATTTTAATAATATTTTTATAAATTGTCAATTTTCGATTATTTATCAAAAAACAAAACACAGCAAAGAAGTTTAAATCTATTTTCTTGATAAATTATCAAGATTGAAAATGCTATTGACAATTATAATAATTTTTTTTATTAGAAGATATTTTTCTATCAATTAATTACTGCATGTGCCGGTATTCTCGTTTTCGTTGTTGGTGTTTCCGACACGGTAGGAGTATGATGTAATGTGGAACGATTTTTCGTCATCTTTTAGCAAATTTGGTTTGGAGACAAACCGGTTTCGGCGTTGTGCCATCTTCAGTGTCATTTTTCGTTTGGAATGTGACGATATTTGAACCTGCGACTCACGGAATAATAGCACCGGCATACAAAAAAAGTGGCGGATGCTTTTAACCGAAATTTCTAGCTATTTTTTCGGTTTTTTCATAATTTACTGTACGTGTCAAACGGACCTCAGATTCGGATTCTGTGGGTCGAAATACATGTCAGTAGGTGGGACTGGTAAAAAGCACGCGACATTTTTTTTGGGCCGGAGTAATCAAAACGATTTGTAGACCTTACCAAAAATTGCCAGATGGCCGAATTTGTAAAGCATTTTTACTGTAGAATTCAAAATGTTTCGCAAACATTCGAAAGTTGTTTCAGAAGTGCAGCCCGTGGTGCTGCCACTTTAATTCAAATATTTCCAGTATTCGAATATGAGAAGGCTCTAATTTTATCGAAGTAAATTTGTAGAAGTGTCAGTAGTGCTGCCACTGAAACTCGAAGGGTTTTTATAATTACGCACAGGCAAAACATAATTCATTTCTTTCTAGTAAAGCAAATAGATGTTTGGTTGCAAAAGTTACCAAAATAAAATAAAAGTTACCAAGTTACCAAATCTTTTAAAAGTTACCAATTTTGGTAGAAAGTTACCAATTGTGGCAACCATGATTATGACCCAGATTTCGACTTTGAGGCTGCTTTGCGTAGCAGAAATACAGAAGAAAGCGAGCAAGTAGGCGATTCGGATGGCGAAAACGAATCGCTGGAAATTGCTGATTGTCGGAACAATGCAGCAGTCTATGTCGATATGGGTAATTCAAATATTGAAACAAATCACGGTAAAGTATTGCCACTCCCACGAAAGCTCCTATTTGTTTCTAATTAAATGTGTTTGTTTCAGATGTTGAAGAAGAGCCAGTTATTGTTGGGGATCATTCCCGATGGCGGGAATATGCGACAATGTTTGAAGGCATATCGATTGATAAAGAGTCTAGTGTTTTCAAAAAACCGTTGTGGGGAAAAGGACGTCTTCAATTGTATTCGAATTGGGTAAAATTTCGAGGAGATGACGCTTTGACAACGGAAATAACGGCATTGAGTTCGCCGTTTCAGTTTTTGTCAGACGATATTATTTCGAATATCGTCGAGCAGAGTAATTTGTACGCGCTGCAGCAACACGTTGAAAAACCACTAAATACCACACCGGATGAAATCAAACGATTCATGGGAATCAATTATTACATGTCGGTGTATAAGTATCCGAGTGTTCGATCATATTGGGGTGACTATGGTTTTAAACCCATTATGGATTGCATGCCACGAAATCGTCACGATAAGATTCGACAATTCTTGCACTTCAATAATAACGATACAATGCCGCGTCGTCATCGTGTTCAAGAGCCGTCGACAACTTCTGATCCGGATCATTCGACATCATCCGATCATCAACAACCGACATCATCCGAAAATGCATGCAGTCGCAGATGTAATCGTGTGGCAGAGGCAGCCAAAATGTATGGACCGATACCACAATACGATCCAGGCTACGATCGACTGTACAAAATACGTTCCGCATTGAACAGAAATTTTCAAAAAGTGCCAAAACGAGGAAGATTGTGTGTTGATGAGCAAATATGTGCAACCAAAATAAAACACTATCTGAAGCATTACATGCCAGACAAACCGCACCCGTGGGGTGATAAATTGTTTCTTTTGTGCGATAATTCTGGATTTTGCTATGCATTTGAGATTTATTCCGGTGACGACGACCACCGTGAGGAAAACGAACCAAATTTGGGTCCATCTGCAAATATTGTTGTACGATTGGCTCGTTCGGTTTCTCGATTCGTAAATCATACCATATATTTCGACAATTATTATACGTCGATTCCGTTGATGGTTTATTTGAGAACACAAGGGATCTATTCGCTTGGAACTGTTCGCCGCCCACGACTTCCGTTATGCAAATTACCGCAGAAATTTGCCAATCGAGGTGACTACGAAGGGTATGTTGGAACGTTCCATGGAATCGATGTCACAACAGTGGCATGGAATGATAATAAGGTTGTAAATATGGCATCGACCATGTCTGGAGTGAACCCATATCTTTCGAGCGATTGCCAAACGCCCGAGAAGGCACCAAACGTTGAGCGATATAGTAAAAAGAAAAAGATCATGGAAAGCATTCAATGTCCAAATATTGTTCATGAATACAATAAATACATGGGCGGTGTTGACCTTTGGGATTCGTCACTCGGCCGCAGTCATATCCGTATAAAGTCACGGAAGTGGACAAACCGCTTGTTCTACCACATGTGTGATATGGCCATGATCAATGCCTGGATTTTATACAAGAGGATCACGCAGTGACTAACCGCGCGACATTCGCTTGGATAATGTTGGGCATTTACCTGAATATATCAAGGAAGGAAAGCCGAGATGTAAGAATCCGAAATGTACTTCCCGTACAAAGGTACGATGCCAAAAATGTGAGATACACTTGTCTCTATTAACTGAAAAAAACTGTTTCGCTGAGTTTCATCAAAACTAATTGCAAATAAAGGAACTTCGATGTTCATTTTCCTATAAATTTTATTAATTTTCTTAATACATACAACCTTTTGTTTTTGGTTCAAAATGATTTTTGTTTTTAATTTTTATGTCCGGGTACCCAGCGGTTCCGATAGGAACCAACTAGGTATTTTCTACCTAATTCAGGTAATTTTGAGTTGTGAGCAAATTCGATGTTCAGAATCCCGAGTTTTATAACATAATTTTTTTTTAGCTCAAAAAAAAACTCAGGCTTTTAAGGGTTAAAGGAGACAAACTATACATTCCGTTTATCTGCCTGTTCGCTTAGCTGTTTTAGAATAGCTGCACTTTTCCGGTAGAATGCTTATTTCGAAAGGAGATTTGTTAATTATGAATGAACATTTTTCATTTAACAGCATCGCGGGATAAAAAAAACGATTTAATCTTTCCGTTCCGAAATGGTCTAAAGACTATAAGACAAATATCCGAGTGATATACATAATTGATGAATACATACATATGTATCCCCCTTTTAAAAACTCATTTATATATACTTTACTCTAAACAACTCCCATATATATGTATGTCTGCATACCAAATTTCCAGTTCATGTGAATTATTGTTCCCAATTTATGGCTGATTAAAAATTCCACGCCTATGCTCCACGTTCCCTTTTACAAACTCATGTATACAAACTTTACTATAAGCACCTACCATGGATATGTATTCATACCAAAGTTCATCATATTTCACGCCTGTGGAATGTGCCACGCCCCTTTCAAAAACTCATTTATATATACCTTACTATAAGCGTCTACCGTAGATACGTCTACATACTAAATTTCAATTTCATGTGACATATGGTTCCGAAGTTATAGCTGATAAAAATTTCCACGGCTATGGGATGTGCCACGCCCCCTTTTATAAAATCATCATTTATATATATACCTTACTATAGGCCCCTGCTGTAGATATGTCTTCACTCCAAATTTTAAGTTGATGTGACTTATGGTTCCGCAGTTATAGTTGGTAAAATACTCCACGTGCACCGCCCCTTTTTATAAACTCATTTATATATACCTTACTATAAGCGCCTACCATAGATATGCCCGCATACCAAATTTCAAGTTCTTGGGACTCATATTTCCGAAATTATAGCTGATAAAAAGGTCCACGCCTGTGGAGTGTTCCACGCCCGTTTTTACAAACTCATGTATAGATTCGTCTGCGTACCAAATTGCAATTTCATGTGACTTATGGTTTTGAATTTGTAGCTGAAAAAATTTCCACGAATATGGGATGTGCCACGCCCCCTTTTACAAAGCCATTTATATATACCTTACTATAAGCACCTACCATTGATATGTCCGCATACCAAATTTCAAGTTCGTGTGACTTATGGTCCACGCCTATGGGTAGTGCCACGTCCCTTTTTACAAACTCATGTATATATACCCTACTATAAGCACCTACCATATGTATGACTGAATAACAAATTTCAAGTTCATATAACTTATAGTTTCGGATTTATAGCTGATAAAATATTCCACGCCTATGGGATGTGCCACGCCCCCTTTTACAAACCCCTTTATATATACTTTACTGTAAGCACCTACCATAGTTATGTCTGCATACCAAATTTAAAGTTCATGTGGTTTATAGTTCCAGGGTTATAGCTGATAAAATATTCCTATGGGATGTGCCACGCCCACTTTTACAACCTCATTCATATATACCCTACTATAAGCACCTACCATATGTATGACTAGTGTGGCCAACTGCACGTAAATGACACGTACAGTACGTAAATTTGTAGCCATGTACCGTGTACCGAAGCTAACCACAAAATCCCGAAAATGTACGTAAATTGAATCGAAGAAATATTGTTGTACGTAAATTTTATCGATAGGAGCGCCCAACATACATACGTACATACATACAAATTTTGACTAATAAAAACTAAAAATATTATAATGAATCAGTTGATGGACAGTGTAAACGCCTCATTAAAAAATCGTCAAAATGACGATAAAATTCCCAACACAGGCAACGCTCTCTTCTGAATACTTTATTTGTGTTTTTCTTGTGTCCGTTAAGGGTGGGTAACTCAGCAAATTTATAGGAGTTGACTCAATGACTCCAACTCACTTTAGGGAGTTAGTTCATTCAACTAACTCATTTGACTCTTTGTATATTAAGCTCATTCGTATCGTAGACTCCGCATAAGTGCGGTATAGCGGCCGTTGAGATAAAACAAAAATTAAAAGTGGGCGTATTCAACGCGTATTTTCTTTGATCAATCAGATTTGGAGTGATGAGAAATCACAACTGAAAATCGAGACATTGCGAGATCTTTTGTTTGTTCGGTACAACAGTAAAATGACTGGTATGGAATTTTTCGCATTGGTAAAGAAGCAGCCTCAAATGCTGAAAGAAATTGCATCAGATGGAAAATACGCTTTCAGGAAAACTACTCAAGATCAATGAATTGAATACATAGGCCGACACTTTTGTAATTTAGCAGCAATTGCACTATTTCAGCTTTGAATGTATGTATGTACCTAAATATTTCTCAATTCGCAGATAAATATGCTGAAGTTTGTACGTCGAAAATGTGTTTGGATATCGACTAATAAACAGCAATAAAACCGTTTCCAAAATTTTTCTTTAAAATTTTGTGTTGCTACAATCTTTTGTGTACGTAAATGAGTTTTTGGAAAAGTGGTCACACTATGTATGACTGAATAACAAATTTCAAGTTCATATGACTTATTGTTTCGGATTTATAGCTGATAAAATATTCCAAGCCTATTGGATGTGCCACGCCCACTTCTACAAACTCATTTATTTATACCATACTATAAGCGCCTACCATATATATGACTGTATACCAAATTTCAAGTTCATGTGACTTATAGTTTCGAAGTTATGGCTGATTCAAAATTTCACGCCTATGGGATGTGCCACGCCCCTTTGTCGAATCCCAATTTTTTACCCTATTATAGGGCCAGGTGGCATGGCAATACTCGTCAAAATTTTGTTCGATTCTGTCCATCCGTTTAGGCTGCAACCTGGCACATACATACATACATACTTCCACAAATATATAGTAGATATATCCTTCTCTTAGGCCCGGATTCACAGTGCTTAGTTAAACGTTTGGTAACTTAACCACTAACACGAGTTTAACTATGAATTTACCCAACGGGACTGAAAGTTAGCTGCTCCCCAAAGGAGCAATTAGGGAGCAGTACAAAAGNACTATGAATTTACCCAACGGGCCTGAAAGTTAGCTGCTCCCCAAAGGAGCAATTAGGGAGCAGTACAAAAGCAAAGTAAACAAGTAATTTTTAGCAAAAAAAAAACCGACTTAAAAAAAATATATATATATCTATATATTTCATGATCCAATGATCGGATGTAAAACAAATTAGTATGAGTGAGGCACTACCTTTCCGTTGCAAAAAGAATTATTGAAATCGGTTGACGTGGTGCAAAGTTATGCGGTAACATACATCAAAAAAAAAAATAAAATAAAAAATATTCCGACGAACTGATAACCTCCTCCTTTTTTGGAAGTCGGTTAAAAATAAATTTTTAAATTTCTAGCAATGCTCAGAAATAAATATCACATTGAGTAATAACATAAAATATTTTCTTTTGAAAAATAGTTAATTTATGTATATGTATGTATGTATTTTCGTATGTATAGAAAAGAAAAACAATAAGTACACTTAATAAAGCCTTCAACTGTTTACAATAACCATTATTTATTTAGACAAAAATGTAATATAAAAATTAAAATTTGCATGCATCGCTTTTTAAATGCTTTAGTTGAAGCGCTTACCAAGAGCTTCTTTGGGAGCAGCAAGGGAGCGCTTCTTTCTAATGACACACAATGTTAAAATACAATGAAGTATGAAATTAGGAAGGGAGCGCTTGCTGCTGAATATGGAGCGCTCCAATAGAACTAATGGAGCGCTTCTGGCCCCGTTGGGTATATTCAGAGTTACATAGATATCTACGGAAATTTATATCGCCTGAAAATATACAAATTCGAAAAATCAAGACTTTTCTATTCAAATTTGAAATTCGTTCCACAAAAAAAAAATTTATTTCACAAGAGTTTAACTATGTGGACATGCTGGTTTAAACTTTTGTTAACTGAGCGTTGTGAATATGAAAATCAATAGTTAAACTCTTATCAGTGGTTAACTACGCACTGTGAATTTGGCCCTTAGCGTAAAATAATTTTTGGGGATGGCACGGCCACAGGGCCACCTATCGTGTAAGTCCAAATATTTCTTTTAAATTGGCTAAATTGTTTTCTAAATACGAGCCAAATCAGCAAGTAAATAAAATTTTTATGAATATCCCGACCCCAACACCACCTAGCGATTAAATTTTTAGCCGAAATATTTCCCTTCAAAGTGCTGAAATATGTTCTAAATATGAACGAAATCGGTCCAGCCGTTTAGTAGTTTAGTGACATTCAATATACGGAAAACTCTGTGAAATTGTGAAATCGTGACGTCTCAGCTTTCTTCATTTTTCGGCAACAACAACAAAAAATTTCAAATTTATTTAAATCAAAGAACCTTCCACACAGAAGGTACAAAAATGTGCCTTTTACAGATAGATTTATTATAGATTTATTAAAAGCAAACAAGTTCAAATTCCAAAACAAACAATTTAGGTTGTCAAACGAACTCGCACAGTTTTTGCAGCTGTTTTCCTAAATTGTAGCAGTGCTGGGAATTTCCACTGGAAATTTCCCCCGAAATGGTCTAAAGACTATAAGACAAATATCCGAGTGATATACATAATTGATGAATACATACATATCATGAAAGTTAATTTAGAGAAGTCTAAGTTTTTTAAAGAGGAAACAGAATTTTTGGGATTTGTTGTATCAGGAAAGGGGCTTAAAACATCACCCGACAAGGTGAAAGCTATTATGGAATACGAAGAACCGAAAACCATTCACGGTCTTAGAGCGTTTTTGGGTTTAACGGGTTACTATAGAAGATTTATCAAAGGGTATTCCGATATTGCGAAGCCTCTAACAAGGTTTCTAAGAGGGGAAAATGGTAACGTGAGCGCAAGTCAGTCTAGGGAGATACCCGTTGAATTAGACATAGAGGGGCGTGCGGGATTTGAGAAGCGAAAAGAGATTCTGGCATCTGAGGAAGTTATACTTCACTATCCAGACTTTAATAAGCCATTTGATTTGACGACCGATGCATCATCACAAGCTATTGGTGCGGTCTTATCACAAAACAATCGCCCGATCACATTTGTGCCAAGAACACTGTCTAAAACTGAGGCCAACTATGCAGTGAACGAAAAAGAACTACTAGCTATAGTGTGGGCTATAAAAAGTTTGAGAAATTATTTGTATGGGTGCAGAGGACTAAGTATTTTTACTGACCATCAGCCTCTTACGTTTTCAATGTCAGATAAGAACCCTAATGCAAAGATTAAGATATGGAGGGCTTTTATAGAGGAATTTGCTCCAAAGTTTTTTTTATAAACCGGGTAATTTGAACATTGTCGCGGATGCTCTGTCAAGGCAGTGCATGAATCATCTGACCGAGTCTTATTCGCATTCAGAGGTTTCTTTGTCGGGTACCATAAAAATGGTACAAACGTGTCTCAACAGTTTTAGTTTACAATCGGGAAGGCAAGGAAAAGAGTACGAAGATAGTGTTTCAGAGATACATCCGATATGAAATAAATTTTATAGACGAACAGAACTTAATTCGACTGCTCAGGGAAACTGTTAACCCTAATGTGGTCAATGCGATCTGGTGTGAGGAAGAAATTTTTGGATCAATACAGGGAATATTGTTACGAAATTTTCCGGGAGTTCGATTTGTATACACTCGGAAGATTGTGATCCATGTAACTAATAAAGATGATCAGGAAGAAATTTTGGTAACAGAACACAATAGGGCACACAGAAATGCAAAAGAAAACTATAAACAAATAACAAATGACTATTTTTTTCCAAATATCAAGCAGAGATTAACACAGTTAATAAAGGTTTGCAAGACATGTTTGACATCAAAATATAATAGAAAACCAGACAATCACAAGATTGGAGAAACCCCAATTCCAACTTACCCAGGGGAAATCTTGCATGTTGACATTTATTCGACTGCAAGGACTTCATTTTTGACGTGCCTTGACAAATTTTCCAAATTCGCAGTGGTAAAAAGACTACAAACACGAACTATACCTGATGTGAAGGTGGGTATTATGGAAATGCTGAACATGTTTCCGAAAACAAAATGTATGGTATGTGATAACGAACCATCACTCAAGTCGGAAACCATTAAAAACGTCCATGGCATAAGTCAACATGATGTCGTGGAGTTGATCTTGTTGGCAACAATTAAGTACAACAATTCGATCCACTCGGTCACGGATCATAAGCCTATAGACGTAATTTATGGAAAGGAAACCTCAAACAAAGATATAGAGGAGAGACTTAGAAAAAAACAGACAAGAGATTTAACATTTCATAATAGGAAAAATAAATACAAAACATATGAAAAGGGAGATGTTGTATACGTGAAGGTAACCAAGCGACTAGGGAATAAGTTGTCAAATATTTACGCACAGAAGATGGTTCAGGAAGATTTGGGTACTACCGTTAAAATAGATGGTAAAACAATTCATAAGGATAATATCCGCTAATTTCAGGTTTTTTCTCGCCGCTGCCACAGCTAAAATTGTTGACTATTCCAACTCACCATATATTTTGATAGAGGATGGCGAAGCCGCGGTTTACGAGGAAATGAAATATTTGATTCACAAGACGGAAATAAAGGATTTCTCTAGGATAGCTAACGAATGTCTGGAAATTCCCAAGGACTTTTCATACACCGAACTACAAAAAACAATAGAGATTGACTCCGAACAAATAATTAGAATGGTTGATATATTGACACTGCATCATAGGCAAGCACGTAGCATCAATTTGCTAGGCACCGCGCTGAAATATGTTGCAGGGACTCCTGATTTCTATGACTTTTATGACGTAAATATAAGAACAGAAGCATTGATAGAAAGTAATAATGAACAGATTTTCGTAAATGCGGAAGTAACAAATAAAATTAAAGAGTTAACAAAAAAAATTAACAATTAAAAACAGACAACTCATTCACCAAAGAAGACAACCTTTTTGAACTTATTTCACATAGAAATAACATTATTATCTTAGAATTAAATAATATCTCTATAAAGACTCTGTTATTATGGCAAAAATGAACATTGTAAATCCCTTATTGCTAACAAGGAATGAAGTAGTAACAATTGGATCGAATGTAAAAGATAAAATTAGCGTAGCAAATATACTTAGTAATTCAAAGTTGAAGGTTATGCAAAACAACGAAACAATATATTTTGTTATCCAATATCCAGTTATTAAAGAATTTTTGAAGAAGTTTTTGTCAGGGCTGTAATTAAAAATGAAAAAATTGTAATCTTTGAATCCAATATAGTAGGAAAAAGCGAAAGCCAATTTCAATTGTTAAAAAATTGTAATAACAAAACTACCATAAGTTTTTGTCAAATAATGCATGGGGAAGGTTGCCTGTTAAATCTTCTTAACGAAAATACTGCCCGTTGCAACACAAGTAACACAAAATATTACAGGGCAATAGAAAGAGTCAGCGAAGGAATAATAGTTTTAAATAATAACCGATTCGTAATAAATCAAGGCGGAGATAGTAACACAATTGTTAATGGAACCTTTTTGTTGGTTTTCAATGAGGATGTTACCATAAATGGAACAAAATTTTTAAATAAGGAACACCGAGCTTACTCGGAGATTGATCACCCCGGGCTGCAAAAAATTAAAATTGAACAACATTTAGAAGACCTTACGTTAGAAAATATTCAGGAGATTGATATAAAGAATATCAAAAGAATTGCAACGATAAAACAAAATATTGAAAGTGGAAATAGAAATACACACATCATTATGTGGACAACAATTATAATATTGATTATAATATTTATGGTAAAACTATGTAACACTAAGACCATTAAAATTCTAACGAGGAGACAAACACAACAATGCAATAACACAGATATTGGCGAGATTTTGCGGCAAGTCACAACAAATGAGATAAATAATAGCTAGTAATCGCGGACGATTACACTTAAGGGGGGGAGGAGTTAACTCATGACTCCCACGCCGACGTACGTTCCATGTAAACATCACAATAACAGTATAAGAATTTGAAACACTTGCAATTTTAAGTTTCAAGCGATAGCTTGCAATTCTCCAGAAATGAAACCCGAGCCGCAACTGCAGCTGTGACAACATGAATACGGCAGCTCTTGGCAGAACCATGCAATTAGCTTAAGCAAATTTGTATTCTTACTATTGGCTTTGCTTGGATATTTTTGTATGTGTGTTGGAAGTAAATTCTTTTTAGAAACGTTAGGAGATATTTCAATGTTTAATAAAGTTTTAGTTTGTCTCTACCATCAAAAGAAATAAGTTGTTTTAATTCGGTCTTCCAATATTGTTGCTATCAGTTGGCATTTTTATTATTTCATCAAATCATAAAGAGGAAGGAAAACAAAAGGATTTTCATCCATCAATTTAGTAGCAGAGTTGACGATTTCAATCTATTTACCAGTAACTAAGTCAAGGAATCAACAAGGAAAGAAGTTATACCCTCCCTGCAGGGAAAGCTACTAGTTGTGAAGAAGAATTCTACCAGTTTGCGTTTCAGCCCAACTAGTTCACGTTCTATCCC
>NW_016157168.1:85612-107710 GCF_001687245.7 Rhagoletis zephyria | reverse complement strand
CTGTGTTCGTATGGAAAAGTAGCTTATGTCGAAAGGCTGGCTTTAGTATAAATCGGCATTCGCAGCATACGATTGCGAATGTCTCACTGGCGCTGAGCTGTTGAAGAATTTTCAGCAAATAAACGTGCAAAAAATTATTCCGCTACTAGCAATTCAATATTCTTATTAAGTATCATCAACAAATTCCTTGTCGTTTAAAGGTTAAAGGGAATGCCGCATTATACTAAAGCTAGCTTCTTGACATAAGCTACTATTCCATACGAACACAGATATGTATCCCCCTTTTAAAAACTCATTTATATATACTTTACTCTAAACAACTCCCATATATATGTATGTCTGCATACCAAATTCCCAGTTCATGTGAATTATTGTTCCCAATTTATGGCTGATTAAAAATTCCACGCCTATGCTCCACGTTCCCTTTTACAAACTCATGTATACAAACTTTACTATAAGCACCTACCATGGATATGTATTCATACCAAAGTTCATCATATTTCACGCCTGTGGAATGTGCCACGCCCCTTTCAAAAACTCATTTATATATACCTTACTATAAGCGTCTACCGTAGATACTAGAGCTCTAGATACCCGGGTATCGAGCAATGCGAGTAGCTCGATACTCGCTCGAAACTCGTTCATTGCTCAACTGCTCAAATGTTTGTTCAAAATTTTCGAGTTTTTGAACAATTTCATAAACAAAAGAAAATTTGTAAATTGTATTTGTCAGCAGCTGCTTTCTAATTCATGTTAAATAAATTGTATTAATAGAAACCAATGTAACAATCTTTGCATTATATATCAATAATTTGAAATATTTAAAAAGTTGCTACCAAAAATGTCAATATAATAAAAAAAACATTGCTCAAATTACTCGAAAAAACTCGAATTGCTCGAGCTCATGCTCGAAAATTTTCGAGTAATGAGCATTGAACAAGTGTGCGAGTACTCGCTGCTCATATACCCGGGCTGTTTGAAAATGTGCGAACAAAATCGAGAGCTCTAGTAGATACGTCTACATACTAAATTTCAATTTCATGTGACATATGGTTCCGAAGTTATAGCTGATAAAAATTTCCACGGCTATGGGATGTGCCACGCCCCCTTTTATAAAATCATCATTTATATATATACCTTACTATAGGCCCCAGCTGTAGATATGTCTTCACTCCAAATTTTAAGTTGATGTGACTTATGGTTCCGCAGTTATAGTTGGTAAAATACTCCACGTGCACCGCCCCTTTTTATAAACTCATTTATATATACCTTACTATAAGCGCCTACCATAGATATGCCCGCATACCAAATTTCAAGTTCTTGGGACTCATATTTCCGAAATTATAGCTGATAAAAAGGTCCACGCCTGTGGAGTGTTCCACGCCCGTTTTTACAAACTCATGTATAGATTCGTCTGCGTACCAAATTGCAATTTCATGTGACTTATGGTTTTGAATTTGTAGCTGAAAAAATTTCCACGAATATGGGATGTGCCACGCCCCCTTTTACAAAGCCATTTATATATACCTTACTATAAGCACCTACCATTGATATGTCCGCATACCAAATTTCAAGTTCGTGTGACTTATGGTCCACGCCTATGGGTAGTGCCACGTCCCTTTTTACAAACTCATGTATATATACCCTACTATAAGCACCTACCATATGTATGACTGAATAACAAATTTCAAGTTCATATAACTTATAGTTTCGGATTTATAGCTGATAAAATATTCCACGCCTATGGGATGTGCCACGCCCCCTTTAACAAACCCCTTTATATATACTTTACTGTAAGCACCTACCATAGTTATGTCTGCATACCAAATTTAAAGTTCATGTGGTTTATAGTTCCAGGGTTATAGCTGATAAAATATTCCTATGGGATGTGCCACGCCCACTTTTACAAACTCATTCATATATAAGTTAACTCATGACTCCCACGCCGACGTACGTTCCATGTAAACATCACAATAACAGTATAAGAATTTGAAACACTTGCAATTTTAAGTTTCAAGCGATAGCTTGCAATTCTCCAGAAATGAAACCCGAGCCGCAACTGCAGCTGTGACAACATAAATACGGCAGCTCTTGGCAGAACCATGCAATTAGCTTAAGCAAATTTGTATTCTTACTATTGGCTTTGCTTGGATATTTTTGTGTGTGTGTTGGAAGTAAATTCTTTTTAGAAACGTTAGGAGATATTTCAATGTTTAATAAAGTTTTAGTTTGTCTCTACCATCAAAAGAAATAAGTTGTTTTAATTCGGTCTTCCAATATTGTTGCTATCAGTTGGCATTTTTATTATTTCATCAAATCATAAAGAGGAAGGAAAACAAAAGGATTTTCATCCATCAATTTAGTAGCAGAGTTGACGATTTCAATCTATTTACCAGTAACTAAGTCAAGGAATCGACAAGGAAAGAAGTGGCGCCCAACATTTTGAAGAACACGATCCTAGAATGGAATTATTAATAGTGTAAGAAAAACATTAAAATATTTTTAAGAAAGAATAAGTGAATTAAAGGTGAATAAGTGAATGTGAGTAGGTTTCAAAAGGTTGTTAAAAAAAAAAAAGGAAAATAAGAGAAGAAATCTTAATACATCAAAATGAATGAAGATCAGATTAGAGAATTATTCGAGGTTTTTGCAAATAAAGTGACAGAGACTTTGCAGGGACGTCTGAACACTTTGACAGAAAGATTAGACAAAATCGAAATTCCGCGACAGGTTAGGGAGTACCATCAGGTAGAAATAAGGCCTGGAGTAACCTGGCATCCTTCAATACGACACTAAATTTTCATGCGATTATCGCAAGATTAGACTTTTCATTTGCGGACAAACGTCCGAAATATCTTGTAGAACAAGATTTGTCTACCCTAAAGCAGGGTAGACTAACAGTCGAGAGTTTCTACGAAGTAGTCGAAAGGAAGCTCACCCTTATAATAAACAAGGTAGCCATGTCACATGATGGCAATTCAGGCTTAATAGACTCCCTGAATTCGAAATACAGGGCAGACGCACTTCGAGTATTCATATCGGGTTTGAATAAACCCTTGTGCGACATACTGTTTTCTGCTAAGCCGGACAACTTGCCAAGTGCACTGGCACTGGCGCAGGAGTTGGTATCGAATCAAAACCGATTCGCGTTTGCATATGCTTTTCACAGCTTAGATTACAGGCCAAGCAGGAATTTTACTACAAATTATCAAGCAGCAGCGAGTAACTTACGACAAACTGCAGGTGCAAGTGAACGCCCAATACCTATGGACGTAGATCCCAGCACCTCGAGATATAGGGCAAATACAAACAGGGGTCTTGGTTTCGGTAACAAACCCAATAATCCTTTTAGCAGATCTAATACCAACACCGCAGTGGAAAGAAAGCCATTTGGCAGAAGCAGGGCAGATGGGTATAACCATACAGTGGAAAAAAATCCGTTTAATAGGAACAGGGCTGATGTGTCCAATACTGAAGCACAAATACCGACAGAGGGTGCCCAACAGCCGATAGCTAGATGACAGGCCTTGAACCATATAGAAGCAGATAACTGCAATTTTTTAGATTAGGGTCGCAACTGCCATATATTGAGAAACATATGAACGGTAGGATGTTGAGATTTCTCTTAGATACTGGCAGTGCTAAAAATTATATTAAGAAATTACCATTTTTAAAGGGGGTTGCGGGACTCGAAAACCCGTTCACTGTAAAGACCGTAAATAGTAAACTGATCATAGATCAAAAGTGTCTAGTGAACTTGTTTAACGAGTTTTCGCATTTTTATATATTGCCTGAACTAGAATCATTCGAAGGGATAATGGGTTACGATTTCATGAAACAGATAGGTGCGGTAATAGATACAAAAAAAGAAATGATTATATTTAATAATGGAACAGAACTACTTAAATTCAAAAGCTGTCTGAGGTCAATCAGTTGGAATTGCCTCACTCTTTGCCTTCATACGTAAAGGCGAGATTTTATGAAATTATAGAAGAGCTAAAAGAAGTGTTCGCGAGTCCAGATGTTAAGTTGTCATATATAACCTAATGTTTTAGCAACCATTGGTACAACAAATGACGAACCAGTCTATAGCAAGAGCTACCCTTACCCAATGGCGGTTAACGAACTTGTGAATAAAGAAATTAGGAATCTTTTAGAGGATGGAATAATACGACCGTCCAAGTCAGTTTACAACAACCCTGTTTGGGTGGTGGATAAAAAAGGAATCGATGAAAATGGGCAAAAGAAAAAAATATTGGTTGTAGATTTTAGGAAATTGAATAGCATTACCGTAAGCGACAAGTATCCGATTCCAGACACATCGGTGATGCTTTCCAACTTGGGTAAAGCAAAGCTTTTCACAACACTGGACCTAAAAGCGGGATTTCATCAAATATTACTTCATGAAAGAGATAGGAAAAAAACCGCATTTAGCATAAATAACGGGAAATACGAATTTTGTCGTATGCCATTTGGGCTCAAAAATGCACCAAGCATTTTCCAAAGAACAATAGACGACGTTTTGAGATCCAAAATAGGAAAAACATGTCATGTCTATGTAGATGATATTATTGTGTACTCAGAGAATGAATGTGAGCACTTGAAGCATTTGCAGGAGATTTTGATTTTGCTGAATGACGCGAACATGAAAGTTAATTTAGAGAAGTCTAAGTTTTTTAAAGAGGAAACAGAATTTTTGGGATTTGTTGTATCAGGAAAGGGGCTTAAAACATCACCCGACAAGGTGAAAGCTATTATGGAATACGAAGAACCGAAAACCATTCACGGTCTTAGAGCGTTTTTGGGTTTAACGGGTTACTATAGAAGATTTATCAAAGGGTATTCCGATATTGCGAAGCCTCTAACAAGGTTTCTAAGAGGGGAAAATGGTAACGTGAGCGCAAGTCAGTCTAGGGAGATACCCGTTGAATTAGACATAGAGGGGCGTGCGGGATTTGAGAAGCGAAAAGAGATTCTGGCATCTGAGGAAGTTATACTTCACTATCCAGACTTTAATAAGCCATTTGATTTGACGACCGATGCATCATCACAAGCTATTGGTGCGGTCTTATCACAAAACAATCGCCCGATCACATTTGTGCCAAGAACACTGTCTAAAACTGAGGCCAACTATGCAGTGAACGAAAAAGAACTACTAGCTATAGTGTGGGCTATAAAAAGTTTGAGAAATTATTTGTATGGGTGCAGAGGACTAAGTATTTTTACTGACCATCAGCCTCTTACGTTTTCAATGTCAGATAAGAACCCTAATGCAAAGATTAAGATATGGAGGGCTTTTATAGAGGAATTTGCTCCAAAGTTTTTTTTATAAACCGGGTAATTTGAACATTGTCGCGGATGCTCTGTCAAGGCAGTGCATGAATCATCTGACCGAGTCTTATTCGCATTCAGAGGTTTCTTTGTCGGGTACCATAAAAATGGTACAAACGTGTCTCAACAGTTTTAGTTTACAATCGGGAAGGCAAGGAAAAGAGTACGAAGATAGTGTTTCAGAGATACATCCTTTTCAATGTTAGCGACTGGTATTTTTAACATTGCGATGTCCTACGAGATGTCAATTGTCAGGCTATGCATCAGCATCTACTAGTAGAAATACTAGTAGCATCATACCAGTTGATGAGATAGTCTGCCAATTCATCCCCTATGAAAAGCATTAGTATGCCTTTTTGCTCGCGGCGCTCCAACAGTCGCAATGGCCGACAGAGCAAAGCACTCGCGTGGTATGCCTGAGGTACCAGGTTCAAGTCCGGGCGCAGGGAAATTTTTTTTTTTTATTTTTTTTTTTATATTTCTTTTATTTATATTTTTTATTTAGGGCTTTTTTGTTATTCTTAAATTTACTTTAAAAAAAATATTTTTTTTAATCTACTTTTTTATGGCACAAATATTTCTTCCCATATATTTGTTTCTTTTCTTTGTTATGCAACTAGATTTTTAAGTTTGTTATTTATATTTAAATTGAAATAATTATTCCTACTTACATTGATCTAACTTTAAAAATCTTAACCACCTCCAAGCGGCCTCGAACCTGCGATCCCAGAACCAGAACCAGTAGTCTTCACGTGACGCCACAGCCGACATTTGTAAGAAAAGCAATTAATTGCGTTTTATTTTAGACTTTGGCAATTCAAAGGCAGATGTCGCTGAACGCTTAAGTTCTTCGAAAATGTCGAACTGGAAGGCACATACTAGTCGCCGCCGCAAAGCCTGTCGGCGTAAACCTCTAGTACATACATATGCAAAATTTAAAATCTAATGGGACCACCCGCTGCTATGAGCCCTCGCGGCCGTCTCATTCATCGCCTTAAAAAATGCTTGCTGCGGCTTTCAAAATACTTTGATGTTGTTCTGCTAATTTTTACGAGTTCTCGTGTCTTGTTGTTGTGAATTGGCCATAGCGAGTTGATTCGTGTAGTTGTTGATATTGCACGAATGTACTTTGGTGGCGTGGTTTTTGTTAAATGTTACGTATGCATATGTATGTATGTATAAACGCCCGTCCGTACATGAATTCAAATGCAGCCGTCCACATAGCCAAAATTCGACAACGCTCACGCCAACACAAAGCAAAAAGATGGCCAACTCTCTTCTTTTGGCGTGCGTCGCTCGTCAGCTGTTGCAAATAAATAAAATTATGTAAAATATTTTTCCTTTTTAATGAAATGCGGGCGAGAAATATCGTTTTTAATGCAATTATTGATATGAAATATTAATTTATCTGTCGTTAGTATGTTAATTTAGTGGCCCAAGCATTCGCTGCCAAGCGTTCATTGTAGCAAGAATACTTTTAATGTGCGTTCTGTCAAACCAACGCCAACGCCAAAGCCAACAGGAAAGTTCTATTTGGACCGGCCTTAACGGTGCTTTTTACCGCTCACTAAATGGCATTAGTAGCCGATATGCAGATATCCATTTGCTGGTTCTGCCGTTGTTGTTGTCGGTGGCAGCAGTACTTCCCCTTGTACCAAGTACAGTAAATGAACGGGCACCGTGCCGTTTTAAATGGCGTTATGCGGCTTATGAGGTACTGCTGGTGTTGGTGGTGGCAGGGCTTCCCGTTGTGCGAAAAAATAAACGGGACAAAAATGCAGCACGGATTTTTATGCGGCGCTATATGGGTGACGCTGAACTGCTCCCCGTTATTGTCCACCGCAATGTAATTTTGCTCACCACCACCAACTCTGTGTGGCACTAGATGTATATTGTACACGCCTGCCGTCCAGGGTGTCAAAAAAATATTTTCTTCATGTTGGGCCCTCAGTCCGCTCATCGGATTGACACTCTCACAGACGTATATAATTGGTACTTGCTTACCCTGAACCTGCTGCTGTTGTAGGCTTCCTGATTTCTTGGGGCTTTGATGAGGTTGTCTCAACACCGGTAGCTGTTCTGACCTACGCGATGGTGTTCGGTGGTGATCCTACAGGGTTTTACTTAGCTAACTTTAGTTTTCTGTACTCTTACAAATTTGGCACGACCGTCTAATTGAAATGCGTATATCGAATGAAAATTAACATTCGTTTTTTCACTCGGTTTTATGTACCTGTGGAACGTATGTTCCAACAGGGCTACCAAATTACGACGGCGCTGAATAGTGCTGCCGTATTGCTAGCGATGCCATTACAAGACTTATAACCTTTTAACTTCTGGTTTTCTATATTTGTTTTACGCCCTATTGGAAAATTATAACTGGGACACATATAGACAAGTTTTAACAAACTATTGTTTATTTTAATTATATTACTTTTTTAATAGTGTATTCTCCGTATACCGTATAAACCGTATAAACTCTATGTAGTTTCAAACCTTGTGTAATATTTAAACAAAATTCAACGAACGTTCGTAAAAAATTCAAGTTTTTTATCAGAGCCCATCAAATTTAGTACAGTAAAGTGCTCAGCTGATGTTGCTGAAAAACCCTTTGATTTTTGATATTTTTTTCTTAGCGGAGCTGTGCATTTTTTTCTATACGAAAAAATTTTAGAACGTACTTTTTATGTTTTTTTTAACAACACCAAACTAGACGTTGTCAAATAAGCAGCCTTTGTTATCGTTACCGCCAACAGCTGATTTTGCGCTAACGAATGTTGTTAGGTAAACGTTTACTGAATAGCTAAATTGATAAAATTATGATAGCGTAGTGAATCGCACTACAGGTCAATTTGCAGGGACGGTATTTTCACTTTCTGTTGATAATGGGTGGAAATATTACGAAATTTCATGTTCCCAGCTGCATAGATGGAGGAGTTATAACAAAAAATCGTAATCAATTGTATGGGAGCTATATTTATGTAATTTTTATCAAATAATAGGTTATTTTCATTGTAAGTATTCTGTTGTTAATGGATGGAAGTATGGCAAAATTTAATTTTCCTAGCTGCATAAATGGAGGAGTTATAACGAAAATTCTAATAACTGAGCAATCAGTTGTATCGGAGATGTACAGTATATTTTGCTTAGCTGCACATCCTTCTTTGCACGAAAAACTAGTGCACGTAACCGAAAAAGGCACTTAAGCGAATTTTCTTTACTACTTCAATGGGGAAGGTATCCGAATCCCTATGAAACCAAATATTGGCGGAGCACTTACCATGTAGAAATTACTGCAAGCGAAATTTTTACCGAATGTTATGTAATAAATACATACATTGAATACATAAATTGATAGCCATTTTCGTTGTTCTGCGAGATGAGCAAAATAAATAAAAGGTTGTAAAATTAGGTAATTGTAAGGCCAGTGCAGGTAAACGTAATACTTTCATTGATAATTGATACTAGTCGCACAATTTTTAAGGCAGGTATCGCCAATGTGCAGGTATGTTGAATGCATCTATCGGAGCAGTTTCCTTATAAATGTTAAAAATAATGCTTTTGATGCGCATTTTCGGGTAGGTATCTTAAATGTGCACTTAAGCATAGAGGCAGCAAAGCAAAATATACTGTATGTTATAGTAACCCGATCTTTGTTATTTTCACTGTAAGCATTTTGTTAATAATGAGCGAGAACGGTGCGAATTTTCATGTTCCTAGTTGCTTAAATGAAGAAGATATGGCAAAAAATCTCATATCTGAACAATCAGTTGTATTGGGGCTATAGGTTATAGCTACCCGATCTTCGCCATTTTCACTGAAAGTATTCTTTTGATAATAAGTGATAACCGTGCAAAATCGCATGTTCCCAGCTACTTAAATGGAGGAGTTATAACGAAAAATCGCATATCTGAACAATCAGTTGTATGGGAGCTATATGTTATAGTGGTCTGATTCTTCCAGTTCCGACAAATGATTAATACATTATAAAAATACACCCACCTACCAAATTTGATACGGATATCTCGAAAACTGAGAGACTAGATTGCATACAAACAGACGGACAGACAGACGGACATTGCTAAATCGACTCAGCTCGCCGTTCTGATCATTTAAGTATACATTTTAATGGGCCTGTCTCTTCTTATTCTGGTACTTACAAACATCGGACCAAAGCTTTAAGCTCATGAAAAGTATAAAAACAAACATTAAACTAACAAAAGAAAGATAGTCAAAGCTGTTTAAAATGCTTTGTCATTAGTTGCGTTCCAGATGCTTCACGATTAGAAAACAGCTGTTACTGCAAATCCTGTAAAACCTGCAAATCGTGAGGCATCTGGAACGCAACATGGCTGAATCTACTTACTAGAAGAGATTTTATGAATTTTCATATTGACTTACATTTAAACTAAAGTTTATTTGATGCCTTTTTCGTTTCTGTAGGATCGGGAGGAGAAGGCGGCCAAGTCAACTATACAACATCAGATTTCCCCGCGTCAAGGTCATGTCGCTAGTGCATTATCTCCACAGGAATCAATTCAAGAAGAACCCGAGACTGAAGTTAACGAGGTCCCACCGTTAATGCAAAGATTGCAGCTGCTTAAGAATAAGCAAGAAATGAATTGTAGCGAAACAAAATCTGGAGTAAGATAAGCTTTTTTCAATCATATGATGAAATTTTGTATTCAGATAATTTTTTTAATTTTAAGGGTATCTGGAGATATTTGTAGAAAGTTGCCACGTATTCGAAATTATTTATTATTATTAATTCTAAAAAGGCACAAAAGATTCACTAAAAAATTAAAGTTAAAAGACATCTCAAATTAAACAAACTACTATATACGATAGTTACCCTGCAGTGAAAACCCAAACCAGTTAGAAAAAATACTAGTTCATAAACTAGTATGTGCCTTCCAGTTCGATATTTTCGAAGAACTTAAGCGTTCAGCGACATCTGCCTTTGAATTGCCAAAGTCTAAAATAAAACGCAATTAATTGCTTTTCTTACAAATGTCGGCTGTGGCGTCACGTGAAGACTACTGGTTCTGATTCTGGGATCGCAGGTTCGAGGCCGCTTGGAGGTGGTTAAGATTTTTAAAGTTAGATCAATGTAAGTAGGAATAATTATTTCAATTTAAATATAAATAACAAACTTAAAAATCTAGTTGCATTACAAAAAAAAAGAAACAAAACAATGGGAAGAAATACTTGTGCCATAAAAAATAGATTACAAAAAATATATATATTTTTTAAATTAAATTTAAGAATAACAAAAAAAACCTAAATAAAAAATATAAATAAAAGAAATATTATAATAAAAAAAAAATTTCCCTGCGCCCGGGCTTGAACCTGGGACCTCAGGCATACCAAGCGAGTGCTTTGCTCTGTCGGCCATTGCGACTGTTGGAGCGCCGCGAGCAAAAAGGCATACTAATGCTTTTCATAGGGGATGAATTGGCAGACTATCTCATCAACTGGTATGATGCTACTAGTATTTCTACTAGTAGATGCTGATGCATAGCCTGACAATTGACATCTCGTAGGACATCGCAATGTTAAAAATACCAGTCGCTAACATTGAAAAGGGATAGAACGTGAACTAGTTGGGCTGAAACGCAAACTGGTAGAATTCTAGTTCACAACTAGTAGCTTTTCCTGCAGGGATAATACAATGCTCTGCAAAGCTCCTTGTTGGGAGCCACAGACGTGGTCATCCAAACAAACAGCTGCTTGCAGAAGAGCCCTCGCCAAGGCACGTCAGGAGGCATCTCTACGAGCTGACGGACGAAGTACAGAGGTTCATTAAACAACCTCTAGACCGGTCAGCTTAGCGACAGGCCCTGAGCGGCATTCACAGGGAATCAGTCTCAAGTTATGTAGACTTCCTCCCTTTGAATGCCGTTATAGGCACACAACCACCTGACGTGGACGGGATAAAACTTTGTCTGCCTCCGTAGACCCGCACTACAATAGCCCAACTTCGCTCTGGCTATTGCAGCAGGCTAAACTCATACCTGAGCAGAATTAATGAGGATGTGCCCAACCAATGCACGGCATGTGGAGAGTCGCCACATGACTCTCGGCACCTCTTCACATGCCCCGAGAACCCCACCCAGCTGACGCCCCTGTCCTTATGGACAGATCCTGTTGAAGTCGCACATTTCTTGGGCCTCCCCTTAGCTGAAACGGACGACGACGACAACGTTGACGGATGAACCGACCGGAGCGGGGCTTAGTAGCCGCTACAACAACAACAACAATGCTGATTTTACAGTCTCCGAACCATCAGGCCCGAAAAGAACAAGCGATATATATGTATATAAAATATAAAATAAAGCATAAAAAGTTGGTGGATATTTTTATTTTCTGTAGACTTACAAATACTTTGTACAAAGATTTTGTCTGCGAGGACCCCTAGTGAAATTTTTTGGCAAATAATTTTCTAGAATATTTTAACCCTATAGCGACCTTCAAAATGCCATTTTGTTCAGACTATCTAAAAAAAAGGGCCAAAACGAACCTTTTGTTATAGACCTAACGGGTTAAAATGTTCCACAAAATTATTCCTCGTAAAATTTTACTATACGTCCGAAACAACACATTTCTCTCCGATATGTATTTTAACTCTCTTTTTTCATTTCTCCTAAAGGCACTCAGGCAAAATATTTCAAATTTAAAATGGCCATAACACAGAAATTTGACCAAAGAATGTAAAAGATCCAGAGTTGCAATCATTCCGCCCCAGACAATGATCCTCAAATTGTTGCACAGTGTAATTATTGCTTGCCAATATGCGGTTTTTGCCCCAAACACCAATGCCCTATTTAAGCCGGTGTTAATCCGCAAACAGGATCAAAGATAATTCGCGGTCCTGTGGGTAACACATGTACGAGCGTTAAGTGAAAAAGAAGTTGAAAGTTTTGTGAAAGCTAAAACAATTAAAAGTGTTCGTGTTTTTTTACTGAATAGTAAGAAGCGCTAAATACACCGCAAAGAGCGGTCCAGCAGCGGTTACAAGTCATCACCGACCAGGAAGAAACCCGTTGAAAGGTAAGACCCTGCCAGGCAAAAACCACGACAAGGGCTAACGAGCTAAGGCCGGGCTACAACCATGCCTACCCACCGTGACTTCCGGTCCAGTACAAGCAGTTAGATAGCAATGGCGCCCAATGTTAACTTTATTACCTCTTTATCTATTTTCTCACAATTTTGTTTTAATTTTTATACCCGAGCGGACTTGTGCACAAGGGTATATTAATTTTGTTCACATAACGGTTGTTTGTAACAGCCAAAACGAATCGAGATAGATATAGACAAATGTATACATAAATGCTCAGAATGAATAGAGAAGTCGATTAAGCCATGTCTGTCTGTCCGTCCGNCGGCACAGCATTTAAATTTAAAAAATCGGACAATAACCACGCCCACATCCCATATAACGGTAATTTAGAGAAATACAAAATCTTCGATAAATCAGTAAATATTAAAGCTAATTTATTCAAAATTGATGCTTGCAACAATTCTTTACCAGGAAATACGTTTATGGTAAAATTTTGGCAAATGAGCGTGGCACCGCCCACTTATGATCACATATATGTATATCGGTAACCGTTCTACCAATTTGTACCAAACTCAGTATTTTTATTGTGCTTGCCACATAAAAGCAAAACGTTGAAAATTATTGAAATCGGACTAAAATTACGGCCGCTTTTCATATAACGGTAAATTTCAGAAATGCTTGAAACTGCAATATTTCGAAATTTAAGGACGCTAATTTACTCAAAATTGATACACCCCGGCGTAGCATCTAGCGGTAGGTTTCGGAAAGGTGAAAAAAACATATATTTAATACTTGCGCCGGGTATTTAATGCTCGGCTCCGCCCTAACTTGGACTTTCTTACTTGTTTTATATACTTTTAACTATTCAGTTTCATGATATTTCCTTCTATTCCGGACGGAGCAGGTTTCCACTAGCGGCTATACTAGGGTCAAGGCTAAAGATAAATGCGATAGTAGGAAAACATGGGAGTGGTACGGGTTCCACTCCGAAAGGTGCCTTAGCGGAGTACAACATCCTGCAAAAGAGATTTTTGATTAATTTAATTTAAATTTGTTTATGCATCTAACTGATGTGAGGTGTTTTCACGTTTTCCATGTGGGGCTGTGGGGTAAACTAATTAGCAAATTTTGAGTTAGTCTCCAAAACATAGATTGGTATTAGAGACTTTGACCTTGGACAGCAACCGACAATCATGCATGACAGGTCAACAACGATCATATTTATAATCCGCCAAACGAGGTCAACACCAACGATTACATTATTTGTTGAGATACATGCATACATACATAGGTAAACACAAAGAAACAAATGGCATTTAATTGTGGATTTTTTTACAAAATTAAAATATTGCACTAGCGAGTATTGTGGCTTATTTGCATTTTCGAGGTGTCAGCTATTGGTGCTAATAATTTTATAATTTTTTATCATTTTTATAATTTTCTGGAATCATAATATGGATTGTCAGATTGTGAAAATCCATACATGAGTAGAATATATTCGGAATTGATTAGTTTTCAGCATGAACGCCTTTTTAAAAAATGGCAATTAGTGTTATAAATTCTAATTGAAATACATAAATTACTGCTGTAATACTTATCTGCATAATTGTAATATGTTGAAAAATTTAAGATGAAAGATCTATTTTTGTACAAGAATTAAATGTAAAGTTGGTGTAGCAGTGGTAGTTTAGGTGAAATTGGTTAATTTAATTCCAATGACACTTCATTTTGAAACCTATAATAAATCTTAGATTTACCATTAAAACTGGAAACAAATTCTGATTTCCGTGTTTTCTACAGAAATGTTTCCTTATGTGGTCCAGAATACCCTTCGCTTCTCTATTTAGTTAGAATTTCGCAAAATAATTCAATGAATATCATCAGAGAACGAGCCAAAGAACGCAAACAAACAATGGCAAACGTTTCGGTATCGTTTAGTAATTTTGCTTGCCTCTTTCCTGATAAAGCACCAAATTTTGATGAATTATCTTGTTGAGAACTGTTTGAGAAATATATATCTATTTTACATGATTCGGTGCCAGAAATATGGACAAGTGAAGTTGAACTTTGGAGAAAACGCTTCGCTGGTATAAATATTCAAAATTCATTTGAAGCTTTGGATATTTGTGCTTCTCCAAATGTTCATCAAGAACTTAGAGTGATAGCTATTTTACCTAATACGACTTCCGCAAATGCGGAGATCAACTATGAAAGAAGATCGTCCCAATGTGCTGGCTTCCCTCAATATTCATCGCAATCTGGATGTAAATGTTGACTCAGTATTAGAAGAATTTGTATCTGTACCTCGGCGAATTTCATTATTGAAAGCAGAATAATTTAGTTAATAACGCATCATGAAACTTTTCTTTGAGTTGTGGTGAATTATATCCATGATTAAATACAATATGCTGAACACTCAATGATATTCTTGGTTGTTGCGAATGACTTTACATAAAGGCTCTCCCCAAAAAGAAATGCCGCGGCCGGCCCTGTATTCATATAGGGGGTGGGATTTCACCCCTTAAGGACGGTTAAAAATTTGCGTACTTGCAGTGATGTATTACCATTGATTCGAACTAAAATAAAAAAATTCCAACCCGAATTTAAATACATATAGTTTTTTTGTTTTTAAACATTTTCCGAATTTTTCATAAAAATACCCTTATTTAATTGTGCGTTTTGATATATTTAAAAAAGTATTTAAATTCGGGCCTAGACAATCTCTTCCAAAATAATTTACGAACATTTAAAAAAATATTAAAATTGGTCAAAAATTGCCTTATGTTTGATTTTTGAACATCTTCAAGATGTCTTCTGGCCAGACACGCCCATCGTCCCCTCTTTTTAAGAAATTTGCACTTCGCCCATTTAGTTTCTAAACCATACTGCTAAGCATTGTTCTGCTGTACGCCCAAAAGTAACTATGCCATCTACATAAATTTCCATTATTCCTTCATTTATTAATTTCTCGGCGGCGTTTCGCTGGGTGATGGCAGCTGTACATGCCTAAGGTGGCCGTATTTATTTTTTTCTTTCAAAGTTTTAGAGGTAAACAACATATAACACGAATTGTTTTTGATGTTTGAACAATACAGCCATCGACTGATAAAATCTGGCTTAAAATAAAATAATTTCTAATAATTTCTCTTTACTTTATACTTATATCTGATATCATTCCCTCATTTCAAAATATGGTTTCGCTTTTTCTAAATATGGTCACCCAAATTATAATTGCGACGAAATGATATCAGCTGTTTCCGCTACCGCTCTAAGGGCAGTTTTCTCACCTAACCTTTAGTTTACCGGCCACTTTATCGTCTCGATATACGAGTTTTCGTTTTCTCATAAGCGCATTAATTTCTCGAATCGATAAACTGTTGCTCACCTGATGCAACCTTTAAAATTTGTACCCAACTTTAAATTTTGGTTTGGTTTTGGTTCATGAGTCAGATATCTTAGATATTTCAACCAAGATTTTGGTTTTTGCTAACAGTTGCTCTTGCTCTATATTTGCTTATGTTGCATTGCCAACCTTTGAAATTTTATGACGAATGTAGTGAAGTTTCACTCTCGGAAATGTAGTAAAGTTTCACTCTACGGAATAACAAATTTATTTTTACCGGCAAGGTAAGAAAACGAAAACACTTTAAAGTGAGGAACAATTTATCTGCCCTGTTAGTAAAGGCAATTTTACTGCTTACATTAGAAAACGGCCCTAATTGTGTTTAAGTAGGGCGAACGGTGATCGCCCAATTCGTGTTTCAGCTTTCTTCAACTTGCAATTGCTACATATTTACTCATACTCACACTACCGCATCAGTGAAATGTCCGCTCCAGTGTTCACCAAACAAGACAAATTGTTGTTAATTGTCAGCTGCTTCATTCGTTTTTCGTCGAACCAACGTTTACAAAATTTGGCTTCGAGACAGTACATTTTTTCCTTAGGGTTTACACCATGATTCAATAATACAAGGTTAGATAATTATTGACAGCTGCTGTTTGACACTCCCTTACAAAAGGTTGCATTTACGAAGGACGGAGAAAAGGGGAGGAATGAAATATCTTGGTGCGAAAATGGTAGTAGAAACGTACGCAAAGTAGGCAATTAGTAGTGAAATTCCTTTTGTAAATTCTAATGTATTTGCAGGAAATCTGGTATTTTAAACGAAATGTTGAACGTAATATTGATATATCTACGTGAATTACGTAATTTATGTGCTATTTAGCTGTATAAAAACTGCAAAATGACTCAAAATTAAAATAAGACTACTATGAGATTGATGTAAACATCCAATTTAAAAACAGTTTATGTTTTCATCAGTTAAATATGCTTCATATGCATATACATATAAACATATTGCGCAAAATCTTATACTTCTATTTCACACCAAAGCTACACTGTTTCCATGTAAATTTGCAAAGAAGCAACACTGTGCTACTGCTAAGGGAGCGGTGCGAGAGAGACAACTGTCAGTTTATCGAACCTTGCATTATTGAATCATGGGTTTACACCAGCAGCATGATGCAATAAAGAAGGTGATGTACGTAGCAGGGTTGTTGCGAATATTCGCATTCGCATTGGCAACCGCGGAGCTTCCGCATTAATTTTAACATTCGCATTCGCTTTCGCATTCGCAAATATCAATGCGGATCTTTTGCGAATGCGAATATTGAAGGGACAGGAAATTACAGTTATTTTTTTTACGAGTTAAACTTGGCCAAATATTTTTTATTCCGAAATAAAAGTACTTTCCGGATAATAAACTAACCGGTTATTCAAATAAAACAAGTTTGGTATCCAATGGAAGAGGACTTAAATAGCTTTAAAACTGAAATGTCTAAAAGAGGAAAGCCACACATTGAAAAATTTTCAATAAAAAATGTTAATTCATTACCATAGAACAAACATTGGGTCAGGTATGTATTAATTTCTTTAGTATTAAGTTATAAAAAAATATTAATTGATATATATGATACGAAATTTGTTTAATTTGGATAAGCGGTTTCTTTATTATCCGAAAAGAACGTTTATTTCGGAATAAAAAATATTAGGCCAAATTTAACTCGGAAAAAAATAACTGTTATTTTTGGTCCCTGGAATATTGTGCAAGTGCACTGATAAAACGTATATCTGGCCAGTCACAGAAGAAAGGATTAAAAATGAATTACAAATCCTAAAATCGAAAAACGCTTTTGACGTTACAGGTTCTCCAAATTCAGAAACAACCAAAAGAATGAGAATGAAGAATTCTTTGGAAAAAAAGGTGTTTAAACAACGATCTTGCCATGATACTAGATTGTGCAGATGAAAGTCAGGAGGATACATCCGACATTTGCAGCCCGATGCAATTCTCAAAAAAGAATTATTGCATCCGCAATAAAAAAAAACAATAAATATAACTAAAATTCCTCTCGACTCGTGCAGCGCCAATCGAAAAGAATTTACAATTTTGTCAAGTTTCAAGTTTTTCAAGTTTGTCGCCTCGAGCGAGCAGTTATTTAGTGACCCTGATTTACGTCCCTTTAAAAGCTTTTTATTGGAAACAATGTTCCAATTTTTAAATTCAAGTACTAAAAAAAAAACATTATTAAAAATAACTAACCTTTACATTTTTTATTTAACTAAATCACCTAATTTACTCACCTAAATTATTTCTTAACAAGTAAAAAAGTCTAAGTTCGGGCGGAGCCGAACATTAAATACCCGGCGCAAGTATTCAATATAGTTTTTCACCTTTCCGAAAACTACCGCTACATGGTAATCAGGGGTGGGGTTACCCCTATTTTAAACATCTTCGATAGAACGTTTAGTAAGATATAATGAGATAAACTTATATAGATATATGTGAGCGGCATCACGCCCATTTTCCAAAATTCAATAATAATGTTACTTCTTTTCAAGGGATTGTTTGGGTAAAATTAGCGTCCTTAAATTTCGAAATATCGAAGTTTGAAGCATTTCTGAAATTTACCGTTATAAAAAAGTGGGCGTAATTGTAGTCCGATTTCGATAACTTTCATCGTTTTGCCTTTATGTGGCAACCACCATAATCGTCCCGAGATGGTACACATTGATCGAACGGTAACCGAGATACACATATGTGATCATAACTGGGCGGGGTCACGCCCATTTTCCAAAATTTTATTATAAGCGTATTTTTTGCTAAAGAAGTATTGCAAACATCAATCTTGAATAAATTAGCTCCAGTATTTAATGGTTTATTTTATTTATAATATGTGGGCATGGTTATTATCCGATTTTTTAAATTTTCAGCCGTTTGGTATGTTTTGTGAAGGCCAACAACTGTGTCTGTGTTTGGGATAGATTGGCGGAGCGGTTCCCAAGGTATACAAATGTAATCATAAGTGAGCGTGGCTACGCCCATTTTCCAAAAACTTATAATATTCTTATTTTTCGTCTAAAAATTATTGCAAATGTCAATTTTGAGTGAAGTCTCTTCAACAGTTACTAAAATATCGCAGGTTTCGTATTTCTGAAAATTACCGTTATATGGGAGGTAGGCGTGGTTATTTTCCGGTTTTGCCCATTTTCAATACCATCCATCCTACGCCCGAAAGAAGTGCACGTACCAAGTTTCGTTAAGATATCTAAATTTTACTCGNTCGAAATATCGAAGTTTGAAGCATTTCTGAAATTTACCGTTATAAAAAAGTGGGCGTAATTGTAGTCCGATTTCGATAACTTTCATCGTTTTGCCTTTATGTGGCAACCACCATAATCGTCCCGAGATGGTACACATTGATCGAACGGTAACCGAGATACACATATGTGATCATAACTGGGCGGGGTCACGCCCATTTTCCAAAATTTTATTATAAGCGTATTTTTTGCTAAAGAAGTATTGCAAACATCAATCTTGAATAAATTAGCTCCAGTATTTAATGGTTTATTTTATTTATAATATGTGGGCATGGTTATTATCCGATTTTTTAAATTTTCAGCCGTTTGGTATGTTTTGTGAAGGCCAACAACTGTGTCTGTGTTTGGGATAGATTGGCGGAGCGGTTCCCAAGGTATACAAATGTAATCATAAGTGAGCGTGGCTACGCCCATTTTCCAAAAACTTATAATATTCTTATTTTTCGTCTAAAAATTATTGCAAATGTCAATTTTGAGTGAAGTCTCTTCAACAGTTACTAAAATATCGCAGGTTTCGTATTTCTGAAAATTACCGTTATATGGGAGGTAGGCGTGGTTATTTTCCGGTTTTGCCCATTTTCAATACCATCCATCCTACGCCCGAAAGAAGTGCACGTACCAAGTTTCGTTAAGATATCTAAATTTTACTCGAGTTATCGTGTGCACAGGCGGACGGACGGACAGACAGTCACGGCTTAATCGATTTCTCTTTTCATTCTGATCATTTATGTATACATTTGTCTATATCTATTTCGATTCGTTTTGCCTGTTACAAACAACCGTTATGTGAACAAAGTTATAATACCCTTGTGCACAAGTGCGTTCGGGTATAAAAATACTTGACATCCGCATTCGCATCCGCATCCGCGGATGTTAGCGTTTAAACATCCGCATCCGCATTCGCATCCGCGGATGTCTAAAATTCCACATTCGCAACATCCCTGGTACGAAGAGACAGCTTGCTTCGCTACTGCCTTAGCTCAACGTTGTATTTTAGAAGTAGAAGAAAGACGGGAAAAAATTAACGCCGTTTTGGAGGAAAAAGTATTAAAAAAGTATTAAATTTCATACTTTCTTAAAAAAATATTCTTATTTTTTATATTATCGCAATGTAATAGTATATAAATAATAGTACGATAAAATACAATTTTTTTTCTGGTATATTAAAAATTAGTTCATAACTAAGTGCACATTTATTAGTCTCTTACCTTTCCAGATATATAACTGCAAATAGGATTAATATTGACGAAGAACAGTTTTACTGAGGTAAACGAACAGATTTGCCTTCATTAAATTCAGTAATGTTGCTTTTATTAAAAAATACGTACATACATCTTATTACATTAATCGAGCAATTCTTATATGTACACTTTAAAGTGTTTTCGTTTTCTTACCTTGCCGGTAAAAATAAATTTGTTATCCCGTAGAGTGAAACTTCACTACATTTCCGAGAGTGAAACATTCGTCATAAAATTTCAAAGGTTGGCAATGCAACATAAGCAAATATAGAGCAAGAGCAACTGTTAGCAAAAACCAAAACCTTGGTTGAAATATCTAATATATCTGACTCATGAACCAAAACCAAACCAAAATTTAACGTTGGGTACAAATTTTAAAGGTTGCATCAGGTGAGCAACAGTTTATCGATTCGAGAAATTAATGCGCTTATGAGAAAACGAAAACTCGTATATCGAGACGATAAAGTGGCCGGTAAACTAAAGGTTAGGTGAGAAAACTGCCCTTAGAGCGGTAGCGGAAACAGCTGATATCGTTTCGTCGCAATAATAATTTTGGTGACCATGTTTAGAAAAACCGTAACCATATTTTGAAATGAGGGAATGATATCAGATATAAATATAAAGTAAAGAGAAATTATTTGAAATTATTTTATTTTAAGCCAGATTTAATCAGTCGATGGCTGTATTGTTCAAACATCAAAAATAATTCGTGTTATATGTTGTTTACCTCTAAAACTTTGAAAGAAAAAAATAAATACGGCCACCTTAGGCATGTACAGCTGCCATCACCCAGCGAAACGCCGCCGAGAAATTAATAAATGAAGGAATAATGGAAATTTATGTAGATGGCATAGTTACTTTTGGGCGTACAGCAGAACAATGCTTAGCAGTATGGTTTAGAAACTAAATGGGCGAAGTGCAAATTTCTTAAAAAGAGGGGACGATGGGCGTGTCTGGCCAGAAGACATCTTGAAGATGTTCAAAAATCAAAGATAAGGCAATTTTTGACCAATTTTAATATTTTTTTAAATGTTCGTAAATGATTTTGGAAGAGATCGTCTAGGCCCGAATTTAAATACTTTTTTAAATATATCAAAACGCACAATTAAATAGGGGTATTTTTATGAAAAATTCGGAAAATGTTTAAAAACAAAAAAACTATATGTATTTAAATTCGGGTTGGAATTTTTTTATTTTAGTTCGAATCAATGGTAATACATCACTGCAAGTACGCAAATTTTTAACCCTCCTTAAGGGGTGAAATCCCATCCCCTATATGAATACAGGGCCGGCCGCGGCATTTCTTTTTGGGGAGAGCCTTTATGTAAAGTCATTCGCAACAACCAAGAATATCATTGAGTGTTCAGCATATTGTATTTAATCATGGATATAATTCACCACAACTCAAAGAAAAGTTTCATGATGCGTTATTAACTAAATTATTCTGCTTTCAATAATGAAATTCGCCGAGGTACAGATACAAATTCTTCTAATACTGAGTCAACATTTACATCCAGATTGCGATGAATATTGAGGGAAGCCAGCACATTGGGACGATCTTCTTTCATAGTTGATCTCCGCATTTGCGGAAGTCGTATTAGGTAAAATAGCTATCACTCTAAGTTCTTGATGAACATTTGGAGAAGCACAAATATCCAAAGCTTCAAATGAATTTTGAATATTTATACCAGCGAAGCGTTTTCTCCAAAGTTCAACTTCACTTGTCCATATTTCTGGCACCGAATCATGTAAAATATATAAATAGATATATATTTCTCAAACAGTTCTCAACAAGATAATTCATCAAA
>NW_016157168.1:57204-85512 GCF_001687245.7 Rhagoletis zephyria | reverse complement strand
TTTTTTGCTAATAATTCTATTTTTAGAATGTTTAACTTTTAGGTGTGCCTAATGCAAACACCGTATTAGATTTATTTTTGTACAACTTTTGCAGTTACGTTTGGTTAAAGCGTGGCTGCGAGTGACATAACCGTTCCAGAAATGTGGGGGCCAGAATTGGTCCTACGAGTTCAGCGCGGATGGTAGCCGCAGCAGCCGAAGAAGGATTTTGCTATTTGTAGGCATACGTCATGAAGCAATGAAAAGAATGGTGCAGTATCGAAAAAATCGCCCTTTTTTTAATAAAACTCATAAAATCGACTTAACAAATCTTTTGTTTTAATGACGATAAGTTGTTATAGTATGGTTTTTAAAATCAAAAAAAAAGTTATACATTCAGGGTAATAATAAATAATACAAAGCACTCATATAATAGCGATGCAGAAACAGGTTTCTTTGAAAATATGCATACTTAAAAAAATTTGTATTAACACATTTTGCAATAGGACTGCGCATTTAATAAACTTTAAGAGTTCGGCGCTAAAAATAAAATGAAAGCTATGATAAGGCGAGATCAGCTATTTTCACGATATTTACAATAGGGGAATTCGGGGCTTGTTGTACTGGGTGGCGCCGAATGAGCTATATGGTTTGAATTCTTTATAACAGTTTTTTTTTTTTACTCAATGCCAACGGGATCCACGGCTGGAAATGACCTGCCAGCAGCGTTGTCGAATGCTTTTGCTGAAAAATCGTCATTTTACCTTGAAAAAATCGTAATTTCGGCAAAAAACCCTCAAATTTTTGGTTATAATACTGGGTGGCGCCGAATTAGCTATATGGTTTGAATTCTTTTTAACAGTTTTCTTTGGGGATATTTGAAAGAAATAGTGTACGTTAACAAACCAACAACCATTCTCCAACTCCAAACCAGCAATCGAAATGAAATCATGGTCATTACACCCGAAATTCTGCGAACAGTTATGGAATATATGCTAAAAAGAGCACGTATGTGCGAAGCAGAAAATGGACATCACTAACAGGATATCATTTTTCAAAGCTAATTGCACAAAATTCCCCAATAATATACTGTATTATAAAAAAAAATTATAATAATCGCATAAATACAACAGTTATAAACCATTTAAACCATATAGCTCATTCGGCGCCACCCTGTATATACCCATGTGTTCTGTATTGTGTATTTGTAGTATTTACGGTTTCTGTTAGATAATGTAGTAAAATTCTAATTTGCTTTGCTGTTAGAAATTTTAGTACATTATCTACTAAAAACCAGAAAAAACACAAATACAGAATGCAAGGGCGTATACAAAAAATGCCTAACACAATAAGAGTTTTCAGTATCCGGTGCTTTAACACGTTGCAAATGCGTTTGCAGCACAGTATGTACTAGATTCTGAATACACATAATGCTTTTAAAAAACTTAGTTCTACTATTTACAGTTTATTATTCTACATTATTATTTAAACTTTTTTTTGTAACATATTTCTTCTGATTATGTCTATTGTGGCTTAAACTAATATATTTATTCAGTGCAGCGCGAACTTCTTCTTTCGCCTTTTCTGGGAAAATACTAATAAATGAAATAATCTTAGTTACAAACTTGTATTATAGTATTATAGTCAACTGTGCCTTTGCTGCCCTTTTGCCTAGCTAGTAGCCCCATCTATATATTGGAAAAGGATAGTTAATTAAGATAGTAACATTAATATAGATGAGAATGTCTTACCATTGCGTCGGCATATGCCTTGATTTTAACAGCCTGGATTTGCTCCACCGATGACATGGGAAGCATGCTGGCTAAATCTGTCGATTCCTCGGTTTCCACGTCACCGGTGATGCGACTAACAGACTGCTGAACCCTTGTTGTCAATACCCTGCATTCACGCAACAGTTTGCTTTGCGCCTGCATTTCGCTGCAGAAGAGGATTGCAAGCGTGCTTCAAAATAGTTTCCTAAATTTACTAAAATTAGGGCTTTAAAAGCGTTAGAATCTAAATCTTTCCCAATGATTTTGAGTGGTCCGAACTTATTGCTACAACAAAAACTATCCTTATCCTTATTAAAATCTATATAAAATTCCCCAATTTTTGAAGTGTTGTTGGAGTCTGCAATCACGTTTTGTCGTTCAAGGTTTCTAAAATAAATTTGCTGTCAAATTTGGTTGGGTGTGTTTATCATTTTTTTTTCATTCTGCATATAATTTTCAAATTTATACGCGGAAAAACTGTCTAAAGGACCGAACTGTTTTACGCAATCTGGCAAGTGCAGTAAACTATGCACGTTAAAGCTTATTAAAAAGTCACCATATAAATCACCAAATAATTTTACAAAGCCTTTCAAAATCTCATTTGCGATATTTAATTCTGCGTTATGCGACCTTTCACAAGAAAGAAGTCGAATTCCAGCATGCAATAAAAGAAAGTTGTAGTATAAATCATCTGGTATGCAGTCTTTCAAAATAAATATTCCCGTGTACCAAAACAAATGTCTAAATTCCGTGGACTTCCAATTGCTTATTTCATCAAGACTTCGGGATATTCTGCAAAACTCCGAGGGAACAAAACTTGAAAGGTAATGCATTTTCTCATTCATTCTTGTTACGTTACCTCTTTTAATAAGCAATTGTAGTAGTTTCTTCATAATACCTAAATCTACTAAATGCATTGGGTCCAAGGGAAATTGTGAAACCATGCCAATATTTGCAGATTCCAAAAAACTCCTACATTAAATATTAAAAAATATTAAATTAAAATTAAATTATTAATTAATTAAATTATTAATTAAAAATAAATTAAATTAAAAATAGTAGGTTGTCATTTCAAGTTCTCTAAACATTTATTTAAGCTTTTAAAGTTTACGACATACGACAATACGACAATACGACACTTACGACACCGTTGTGAATCCCCACCTCGGTTCCGCACATTGCACACAACGGTTTTTTTTTTTTTTATTAACAAAAACCACTGCATATAATAGTTGCGTTCCAGATGCTTCACGATTTGCAGGTTTTACAGGATTTGTAGGAAAAACTGTTTTCTCCATTAATAAACCTTATGGAAGGTGGTCACCTGGAACGGCTTCCTGTAAAAACCTGCAAATCGTGAAGCATCTGGAACGCAATTAATACTTTCCCAATATTTTTGCAGTTGGCGCTTTCAGTGACTTAAGGCCAGTTTTGTAGTGCCCGTTTTAAACTTAAATTACTTAAACCAAGTTTATATTGAACAGCTGGCTGGCATTTGATTGCCCAATCTTAAACTAACCAGCTCGAGAGTTTAAACTAAGTTTAAACCACAACCGTGGACTGTAAAACTGACCCTTAATGCCGTTAAGTCTTTACACAGCCTAAAGGATTGAAATCCGAATTTTTTGGAAAACATGGCCCAACACAGTACATAATGTCTTACGGTTAGATTCCTCACCATGATTTTAAAGCATTCACACAAATCCTGACTTCAATAGTCACTGAAAGAGCCACAAGCCTGTTCAAAATTTTCCACAATTTACATATGCCACTTAAATTACTTTTTATCACTTCACTACTAACACTCCCTTTAAATCAACACGGCCAGTACCAAATTCTGCAATTTATTTGCAAAATAAATAATAAATTATAGAAAATATAACAATTTTAATTAGCTCAGCTGATTTCAGCTACGAAAATGGCAACGAATTTGCAAATAATAAACGAGTTCTTTTTCATGAGTTCTTTTGTATGTTTTAGTGATGCACTTGTTCTGGGGAAAGTACTTGTGCAAAAAAGTAACCATATAAGATTAAATTGACACCGCGCGGTATAAAAGCGCATTTATCGTACGTAAATATGCAATGCAGAACTAGAATCCTACAAGTGAATTAATTACAACAATGTCATCTAAAAATATTGTGGAAATTGTAACTTGTTTAAACTTTTGCTTCAATACCGGGTACTTTTAATATGAAATAATTACTTCCAATACATGATTTCCTCATCACAAATATTGTTGCCATGACAATAAAGTTATTATAGCAATCCCAACAAGCATTTCAGTAAATGTTTTTAAAAATAACTTAAAGTAAGTTTGCTATAATAAGCGTTAGATAAGCATTTTTAATATTAAGCTTACTAAAAGTTTTTTCAACTAAACCTTTAATAAGTTTTGAGAGCGAATGTTTATAAATAACTTAAACTTATAAATGAAATGCAAATGCCAACGACATGAAGTAAATATAACATTTTTTCAATCGTAAGTGACGTGTTTACGTTTTTTAATATATATTATTAAAAGAAAAAATTAAATAAAACCGATGCGGTAAAAAAATCCAATCCAGGACCCGCTGCGCTAATCGGTGGAGCATTCGAGTCTTCAAATGATGAGTTCTCCTTATCCTTTCTTAGTTTAACATTCTATTAAAAATGTATTAAATTTTTTTCAGAAAAGTTCATCAATGAGAATGGCAGCGATGAAGCGGAATATATAGCTGCATCGTTTTTCCAATTTGCCAATAACCGCAAAGCACGCAACAAGATGTAATAATTAACTTTTTTATGGTTAATTTTTGTGTGTTATCGTGAATTTGTATGCTAAAATGTCTATTCCCTATTTATATTTTCGCGACTGTAGATGAGTCCGCCGAAAATTCGCATTTCTTTTAGTTTCTAGATGTTAAGCAATCTATGTATGAGTTTTTAAAGAAATATCTTTAAATAAAGGGTTATAAAAATGTTTATGAAAAGCTCTCTTTTGAAAATTTTTAGTAAGTTTATATTCATACGCTTATAAACAACTTTTTTTGAACCTTTATTATAAGTTTACACGTTTACGCTTATAAAATGCTTTCTTTTGAACATTTATTACAAATTTATATTTCTACGCTTATAACCAATGTTCCTTTTCGATTATATTACGCTTACTTTCAAGCGTTTTACAAACAAAAAATCAACGTTTTGTAAGCTTAATGTTTATAATTGAAAACTTAAAAAAAACTTTCTTTAAGTTTATTTTGCTTGTTGGGATGCCTGCAAATGTGAATGTATTAGAAAATAGTAAAATATTTGTGAATGTGTTGGAATTTGTACGTAAAGTGCTCTGCAGTGTCTTGTAGGGTATATACATATATGTATGTACACACAAACTTAAGTATGGATACATATAGGTACAAAGCCGTATGCATGCGCGGAGTTTCCATAATCGGAAGTAATATAAATTTGTACCGCATTACCTCTTACTCTGCATATGCCTAAATGTATGCAACCATTTGACATATATCACGTAAACACAGGGTGCTTCTAATACAATTAAAAATTGTTCTGCCGCAATACACAATTTGGAAATTTGTAAACAACCGTACCATGCTGTGCAATAGAGCATCGCGTAGTTCCTTCCTTTTCTGCTGCAGCCTTTGTGCATTTTTAGGCGCAGTGCTACAAAAAGAAAACGCATGCACAAGGTTGCAAATTCGCAGGGTGCATTTGATGATTTTTTTTGTTATTCCGTTATTCGAAAACATTTTTTTTGGTGATGCATTTCCGAACGTTCTTTTTTGCAGTTCGCAAACATGTTTTGCTTTTAATAAGGTTTTAAGTGCACATTTAAGATACCTACCCCAAAATGCGAATCAGCGGCATTATTTTTAACATTTATAAGGAAACTGCTCCGATAGGTGCATTCAACATACCTGCACATTAGCGATATCTACCTTAAAAATTTGCAACTATTATCAATTATCAAAGAAAGTATTACGTTTACCTGCACTGGCTCTACACTTACCCTAGATTTACAAGCTTATATTTATTTTGCTCATCTAGGAGAACAACGAAAGCGGCTATAATTCTATGAAGTTATATAGATAATTAGATACCATTCGGAAAAAATTTCGCTTGCAATAATTTCTACGTGGTAAGTGCTCTTCCATTATTTGGTTTCATAGGGATTCGGATACCTTCCTCATTGAAGTAGTAAAGAAAAGTCGCTTAAGTGCTTTTTTCGGTGAAGCGCACAAGTTTTTCGTGCAAAGATTGATGTGCAGCAAAGCAAAATATACTGTAGTATAGTTCTTCAGTTATTGGCCGTTGCCACATGGCAATACGGGGTGTATTCCAAATGGATTTTTAGAGGACAGTATTTGGTTAAAATATGAAATAATAAAAACATTATTTATAAGTTTTAATACATTTATTGATAATATATGCATATTCTACGTACAAAGCGGATGAAGTAGTTAATTTTTAGTATGAAAAGTAGCAAAATATTTCAAACATAAACCCACATCACATTTTGCACAGGCTACTTGTCCTATAGTTTTACATGCTGCAACAGCACAACCAAGTTTTTTTTTCAATTTGTATGGGTCAGTGATGTAGTCTCAAAAAGATATAAGGTCCCAAAGTGGAGACCTCCGGGGCTAGGTAGCATCGAGCTGTCAATTAAAGACCACACAAAGTATTTGGGAGTAGTCTTGGATAGTAAGCTGCTGTGGATGTGCAATGTTGAGGAAAGGGAGAAAAAGGCCAGTAACACCCTCTATGCATGTAAAGGAATGCTGGGAGTTACTGGGGGTCTGCCACCTGCCCTGATGCATTGGTGCTACACAGCAATATTCATACCAATACTTCTTTATAGTGTGCTGTAATGCCGCAAAAAAGTCCTTATGCCTCGGGCCATGGAGAAGGTTCAGCGCCTCGCGGCACTGTACCTCGCGGGAGCGCTGAGGTCCACTTCAACGGCCGTTCTTTAAAAAATCCTCGCTTTCTGCCAATTGGCCAATTTTCGGAAAACCATGCCGCGAAATCCTCAAGTAGATTGACGGCCATGGGGAAATTAAATTTCAGAACCTTTGGGCACAGCTTAATTGGGGCGGAAAGCACAGCAGCACCGACTTCATGGCACCTAGCTTTAAGTGGAAACGAACTTTTTGCACAACGATTGAGGAGTAGGGATGGCGCAAGAGAATGAAACCTAGTCATAGATCTCTAAACATTTTCACGGACGGCTCTAAAATGGTTACGGGGGTGGGTGCCGGGATTTACTGCCGGGAACTGAACGTCAGGCGGGCAGTAAGGCTACCTAGCCATTGCAGCATATTTCAAGCAGAGGTTTTCGCAATGAGGATAGCTGCAGAGCTAGCCTACACCGAATCGCCAATCAATTCAAAATTAAACCTATACCAGGCGGCAATTAAGGCAGTTTCCCCATATAGTATTTCATCCATAAACGTTCTTCGCAGCCGGGAAGCCATTGACAAGCTAGACGCTGATAGAAGCCTGCATATATATTGGGTGCCCGGTCACAAGGGAATCTTGGGTAATGAAATAGCAGATGAGACTGACAAAAACGCCACCAGTTTGCCCTGGAACAGACAAACTACATTTGTGTACCACTTCAACACTTGTACAATAAAATATACGATAATATGATTAGACAGTTCAGGCCTAGATGGAATGAGTTAACCACCTGCAAAACTGCAAAATTACATACAACCGATTTTTATTTTACACCGTCTCATACATGATGGTATTTTGCGTTGCCCTATGGCAACACGGGGTCAATTTTGGCTAGCGAACATATCAAAATTTGGTAAAAAGAGGAACAGTTCACATTACGTCCCGTGTTGCCATATGGCAACGGACTTAAAAAACACTTGAATTAAATAGCTTGGACGATTGTTTTTATTGTTACTTGTTACCAATAGAGTCACTAATGTTTTAACTAATTTTTTATCACTGTCACATTTTGTAAATAAAAAAACACTTTCTATAAATTTATGCTTACTTCTTCATATATGACATTTTGATTGTTTTTCTGCCACTTCTTATTTTGTTTCAAGGACACACTTGTATTACACTCGATAGACAGCAAGGATCTGACGAAAGTGTAAGCGTTTCGAAAGATACACCTTTTAGCAATTAGTTAACGTACATAAGTATAAGCATTTTGAAGGAAGCGATTTTTGTTTTACACCCTCTTAAACATGATGTAAGTATTTTGGGTTTCCATAGGGCAACACGGAACCAATTTGGGTTAAGCATACAGGCAGCAAAGCAAAATATAAGTTGAGTTCCAGATGCTTCACGATTTGCAGGTTTTTACAGGAAGTCGTTNTGGCAACACGGAACCAATTTGGGTTAAGCATACAGGCAGCAAAGCAAAATATAAGTTGCGTTCCAGATGCTTCACGATTTGCAGGTTTTTACAGGAAGTCGTNAGAAGCCTGCATATATATTGGGTGCCCGGTCACAAGGGAATCTTGGGTAATGAAATAGCAGATGAGACTGACAAAAACGCCACCAGTTTGCCCTGGAACAGACAAACTACATTTGTGTACCACTTCAACACTTGTACAATAAAATATACGATAATATGATTAGACAGTTCAGGCCTAGATGGAATGAGTTAACCACCTGCAAAACTGCAAAATTACATACAACCGATTTTTATTTTACACCGTCTCATACATGATGGTATTTTGCGTTGCCCTATGGCAACACGGGGTCAATTTTGGCTAGCGAACATATCAAAATTTGGTAAAAAGAGGAACAGTTCACATTACGTCCCGTGTTGCCATATGGCAACGGACTTAAAAAACACTTGAATTAAATAGCTTGGACGATTGTTTTTATTGTTACTTGTTACCAATAGAGTCACTAATGTTTTAACTAATTTTTTATCACTGTCACATTTTGTAAATAAAAAAACACTTTCTATAAATTTATGCTTACTTCTTCATATATGACATTTTGATTGTTTTTCTGCCACTTCTTATTTTGTTTCAAGGACACACTTGTATTACACTCGATAGACAGCAAGGATCTGACGAAAGTGTAAGCGTTTCGAAAGATACACCTTTTAGCAATTAGTTAACGTACATAAGTATAAGCATTTTGAAGGAAGCGATTTTTGTTTTACACCCTCTTAAACATGATGTAAGTATTTTGGGTTTCCATATGGCAACACGGAACCAATTTGGGTTAAGCATACAGGCAGCAAAGCAAAATATAAGTTGCGTTCCAGATGCTTCACGATTTGCAGGTTTTTACAGGAAGTCGTTCCAGGTGACCACCTCCCATAAGGTTTATTAATGGAGAAAACAGCTGTTCCTGCAAATCGTGAATTTCGTGAATATCGTGAAGCATCTGGAACGCAACTATACTGTACTCCTAAAGTTTTAGTAATATTTGATCCTTTACTTTAACGCTACTATTACCCTGTATATATGTAGATGAAACCAAAAAAATCTAAAAAAAAAATTAATCTGGGACAATTTGGGTTAATTTTTTATTTTAGTTAGTATGAGTCGTGCCACGCCCCCTATTCCGAATTCGGGAAATCTTCACACTTTCATTGTTTATGGTAGTTGCAGGGTTTCTGTTTTGTTTTGCGTATAGTAGCCTGAGTGGTTCGAATAATAATGAAATGCAGGTCCAAACTACAGAAACAAAGAGAAAGAAAATAACTGATTTTTACCTACCTGCGAATCCATGCAACAATTAATCAAAAAAGAGGTGAGCAGCTAATTTCTACCTGAGGATGTACACACAGAACTGAAACTACTGGTTGAACGAAAGAATATAATCCGCTGAGACCTACCTAACTATGAACCAACGACGATTTAACACGGCTATAAATAGTGACAGACAAACAGAAACTATTCAGAACGAAAAATTACACTGAAGATGGCGCAACGCAGAAACCGGTTTGTCTCCAAACCAAATTTGACAAGGGATGACGGAAAATCGTTCCACATTACATCACACTCCTACCCTGTCGGAAACACCAACAACGAAAATGAGAATTATTGAAATAACCTTAAAAATTGGCCAAATATGCATTGAGTTAAATGAATTCCTATTTTTATATAGCAGTTTAATATATTAAAGCATTTTGGTCAATGACTCCTAAACTTAATAGAACTTTTCTTGCTAGTTTTGTCAGAGTCCGTTTAAAGTTTTTTTTTTATATATATTGAGTGTAACCCTGTAGCACATAGAATCAGCTGTGAGGCATTTCGGGAAAACATCTGACTCTTTTTTTACTTGTAAGTATGCACAATATTGTCAAGTAATGAGGTCACACCCAAAACGTNGCCTAGATGGAATGAGTTAACCACCTGCAAAACTGCAAAATTACATACAACCNCTGTGAGGCATTTCGGGAAAACATCTGACTCTTTTTTTACTTGTAAGTATGCACAATATTGTCAAGTAATGAGGTCACACCCAAAACGTGCACTTATTTTTATATATATGTAAGATATCAATTCAAGAATGATAGAATACGAGATTGCGTCAATCGAGCTGAGAGCAACTGGGCGTGACGTCATCAAATACCATAATTAGAGAGCTAAAACGAACTCAAGAAGAAGAAGAGGAAGAATCGAACAAAAGGCAGTGTTGCCAAGTTTTTAATATGAAAAAGCACCAAATTTTTATTGGTGTATTTAATGGACTATGTATGCATAAAAAATTTTCTTGGAAGAATGCCGATTCAAATTAATAAAAATCAATGTTTCGGCATGATTGAAGGTGCTATCACATATTCTGCTGGCAAACATATGCTCTCTCGCTTATGATTTTCATTGTGCCATGATTTTGTTTCCATTTTTGTATGCTTATGACATTTACGATTGCTATAAATTTTCTTAAGCATTACAAATTTGGTATCTTCAAACTAAAAACAAAAGCACTAAAAATGCACCAAGCACTACCCAAAAATTTTCACGTTTTGAATACGCATTAAATTTAGTGCACAAAGCACCAAGTTGGCAACAGTGAATGTAAACAAAAGGAGTTTGTGACGTCAGCGAATGTGTGGAAATTCGTCCCCTTCATTTTCTGCATCGTGATATCAATTAAATTGAATATTAAGATTAAAAAATTTAGATTACAAGAAATTTAGGGTTGAAAAAACAGCGACTGTTGCTGCTGAACGCTGGCGACTTCTGATGATATCTGTCAATCGTTGCTTTTACTCTTCTACACCACTTCGTACAGGGTTGTTATTTTGTGATATATGGTTGCCACCGTACATGTGTATTTGCATTATGATATTCTGTATTAAAAAATCGGAAAACCTATGGATAAAGAAGATAAGTGTATTGCCAATATTTTGTTTTACAAAATTCTATATGAGTTTCCAATTTTTCCATACGAATCATGCCATAAAGGATATTAAAATACGGAACTTAGCTATACAGAGTTTTGAATACAGAATTTCAAACGCAGAATTTTGAACCATAATAATATTCTACCCAACCAATGCCTAATCTAAACAATTACTGCATCTTAATTTTATTATATACCAATTACTTGTGTATAATTTGCTACTGCATTTCCTCCAAATTTAAATGATCAAACCGCACAAAAATTATTTATTATCTCTCTTTAAACAGCTGAAATCTAATCCGGCTGTATCTCTGAAGCAGAAGATTCAAATGCTTCAAATTGGTGGATTTGCGAAGCCAGATTCCTTGGAACACCAACCAAATAACGACAAATTAATTGTGGAAAACGTATGTCAATCAGATTCGTTGCATGCACGCGGAGAGCGAAAGCACGTCCGAAGCAACCAAGACGATATAGATGAATCGTATAAAGCGGTATCAGGAAAGTCATTCAAACCGTCCATATACACCTCATCGGAGCGCTCATATAGTGATTTATCTACTAAACCATGGTCTAAGCTAAAGTTAGCTACTTTATTGTCAACAAGCTCTAACAATTTAGCAAAATTTTCCCCAGGAGACTCCGACTTAGAAGTAAAAACCTTTTCTTCGAAGAAATTGATTCAAATACCAGCATTTTCTTCAACCCCTACAAGGGACCTGAAATCCACAACAGCCGCAAGTCTTGATCCCAATTCTCTATTCAATAAAAGTTTAGAAAACTTACGGGAGCACAATAGAGCAATCTCTGCAAAGAAAACCAGGGATTGTAAAAAATTGTATCACTCTGTTTTCGACTTATCGCCCGAGTATAGTGGATTGCCATTTGTAAAACAGTTGAAAATTTTAAATGAACGCCAAAAATTGGCCGACCTTGAAAAGGCTCTTCAAATACGAAGTTCTAGTTTGGATAGTTCTAAAACGAGCAAACAAATAGCTGCAGCGAAGCCGTTATATCGGTGTCTGAGTGACGCTTCTGATATTTACTCGCAGTTTTTTTCAGAACATGAGTCTAGTTCATCCATTTCTACGAATACATCTATGTCCACTACCTGCAATCACAAGGCAGAAAATTACATACCCCCCGCATATTTGCCTCTTAGTCCAGAGCTTAGTGAAACCGTTGAACGTCGCAAAGTAAAAAATATTTTACAAAGGCTGCATCACAGTACAGAAGAATGCAGAAATAGGCGAGAAGAAGAATCAACAGGAATGGAGAATAATTTACTAAGAGAACCTACTCAAGAAGGGTATGTGGCTAGACATAGCATGCTAAACAAAAGTCTAACATCTAACATCAAAATTTTCTAGGCCATCCAAAGGAGCTTTAAGAATAATCCCAGACGAAAGCTATAAAAGCGGGCGAACGTCTTGTGAAGAGCGAAAAAAATCCCTTTACGCTTCTTTATTACCTTTATATACGACTTCCGATTTCAATCAGAATTCAGAAAATGGAGTCTATATTGATCCTCTTATAAAATCTGGGCCAACACAAATTTTGAATTCTTCCAACAGCAATCAACGCACAAAAAGGCAGCTGAAAATAGCTGGGGAGTTGTCAACAAAACAAGGTGACATTTTATAAATATAAACGATTTATTATAATATTATATAAGTATGTATGCACATGTGTAGTATATGAATAAGAATGATATCCGAAAATCTTGGATTTTGGTAGAGATACAATCCAAGAACTTAAAGATTTTAGTGAAACCCCAAAAAAATATATTATTGAGGTTAATCCTATTTTGACAAGCTTTTATTAAGTTTCACCTGTGTGTAATCAAATCTTGAATCAATTTCTAACCTACTTCCCGATGAGCTAGAGATATGAAACTGGAAATTTATGTAGAAATTTTGGAAAACCCGTATCTATAGCCCGATTTAGTTAAATTAGAACGTACATATATTACTTAAATTGGAAGGATTAACTCAATCAAAAAATTTGCCGTTAAATGGTGCGGGGGTAGATTTTTCTATTTTTAATATACAACGACTAATAAAAGCTTTTCTTTTAAGACTTTTTTTAATTATCGGCAAATGGATTTTATGAGAAGCTTTTTCAAGGCAGAAATGCAACCGGAAGATTGCCGTTGCCTGCCGAGGCGCGACCGCTTTTAAGGAAAACTTTTTTCTACAATTTCTTTTTATGTTGCTTTTACCAGGGTACCACTTGGATAAAGCGGAACAAATCAGTACATAAGGTGCATGTAAAGCAGTGATTCCCAAAGTGGTCCAGGTGGACCCCCAGGAGTCCACGGGAGACTCGATGGGGGTCCACGGTGACGTGAAAAAATATGGGGGTCCATGAGTTGTAAACGGGGGCCACGAAAATTTATCTGGTTTCGATGTAAAGAACCAAAATGGTTGCTTGATAGCCTCTTTATTTAACTTTAATTAATTAATTTCATTTGTTTGAGTGTTGTATAGTGCTATTGACGCACTGCTGCTCTTACCGTCACCTTGTGTTTTCATAAGTGGGGAAAAAGAACCGGATGCTGGTATGACAATAAGTGGGGCACGGCGAAAATTGCTGGCGGCAGAGATTTAAGCACTTGTGTCTCTTCAATGCTACAGGATACTACGCCACCATTATCTTTTTGAAGAGGTTCTATAATGTTGAGTTCACTGAGACTGAATTCTGGTTTGATTCCATCGCTGAGACCAGACTCACACATTGTCCAATCTTCACTGATGGCTCCAAAACTAACTCTGGGTCATGATCTGAGGTCTTTTTCGAAGTTAATGGAGATAACCTTCACTTTTCTGTAGGGGAATATGCTTCAGTCTTCCAGGCTGAGGTAATTGCAATACTCAAAGCCATGGACTACGTGGTGGAACATAGGTGGAGAGGAAGGAGTTTACGTGATTGCAGTGACAACCAAGCTACACTTAAGGCATTGGACAGCCCTCTATTTACGTATTTCCAAACTAGTGCGGCAATGTAAGTCTCGACTAAAATATGATGGTGAACATAACGAGGTTGCTTTACTCTGGGTGCCAGGTCACTCAGGAGTACCTGATTATGAGACATCTGATCATTTGGCCAGAGTTGGCTCAGACCAGGCACTCCTCGGTCCGCAACCAGTTTTAGCACTCCCACCTTCGGCAATCGAAGCCACCATCAGAAACTGGGTGAATACTTCGCTCAGCAAAGACTGAGAGGCATCGAGGGGATGCAGGTGGGCAAAACTCATGTTGCCTTCAATCTTACAAGGTCTATATAATTTTTTGCTCTCATTGAGCAGACGACACTGAACAAAAACCTGACTCTTATAGGCGTGAATGACAAGACCATTTGCCCATCTTGCCTTGAAGAAGATGAGACGGTGGAACACTTTTTGTGCTTCTTGCTTGCTTGGTTATTTGTCATCGATTTTTTTAAACTCGTTCTTTTCTCTATTGTCAGTTTCAGAATTAAAAGTTTGGCATAAAAAGCTTAGCCGTTTTGATGTTTTAAGTTTTGTGTTTTAAAAATGTGATACATATTTTTCGCCTCACTTTAAAACTCGGAGCGATAAAAATAAAAATGATGCCATTAAAACAAATAAACTATTTTACATATACTCCACGTGCAAAGTCATGAGTGAGCCGAACATTTGATGAGTTTATGGTGAAGATAATGTAAATAACGCTAGCGCCCGCAGTGCTCTTAAAAAATGTAACTCCTCCGAGCGAGAGAGTATTTTGATGTATTTACGAGCTCTACAAGTGTGTAATCACATTATTTTTATAAATAGAACACAAGAAAATATTTTACTTTTATTTTGGCCACTCTGAGTTTAGTTTTTGAATTCACCCGCGATGCAAATTTACATTGTTAGATCTAATTTTCACATTTAATTTTTTTACGAGCCTTGGGAATATTTAGAAATGTATCAGCAGGGGGTCCACCGAAACCAGTAAATTTTTGAAAGGGGTCTACGAGAAAAAAAAGTTTGGGAACCTCTGATGTAAAACAACCCACAAACTCGTCTATTTATCCGTTTAGTAAAAAAAATTGCTCTGTTATGAATTTCGTATTAGAAAGAACTTAGGTAAGTTTCCTTATATACCAACGGTGGGCAATCACGGCTCTTTGAGCCAAATGCGGCTCTTTGCTTGACAAAGTGCGGCTCTTTTTATTTTATTTTTGCTTAGAACATTTTGGCTCTTTTTACTTTTGAAAATACATATTTCTTTTCTGGATATTCTTTTCCATTGTTGTTTTTTTATTTTATCCTTTTTAGATACACATACGCAAATTGAGATCGAACATTACCAGCAATTTGGAGAATGAAAGATGAAATGATCTTTACCGATATGATGGAGCATATGCAAACTTCAATTCAAACAAGGAAAGAATGAAAATGTTTTTGATTTGTCGCAAATTATTTTAAATTTTGAAGCTTAACTACGTCTTTTTATTCATGATTTCAAAAAAAAAGAATACATATTTCATCATTTTCCATGATTCAATAATAAAAGGTTGTGTAATTTGTGATAGCCAAAATTTGACACTCCTTTATCTAGATTTGTATTTTGGAAGTAGGAGAAAGGGGAAGAATGTGATCGCCTTTTGCGAAAACGGTAGTAGAAAGGTACTACAATACGCAAAGTATACAATTAGAAGTAAAATGTGTATAATTAATTCGATGTGAATTTGCAATATATTTGGTTTTTAATGGAAATACTAAACAATACGTATAAATATAGATTTTTAATTTAATTTATTCGTAATTTCCTGGAACAAATCTAGAATACCGACCGTTCAGGTATGCAAAAACGAAAAATGCAGATTAACTTTTTACGCTCATTTCAACCATGCCAAAATTATTTAGCGCAAGTAAAATATAAAGACATTTTAGAAGGTTAAAGTTAATTTTTTGATTTTTTGTAAAATATTAATATCTTGTGAACCACATAACCGATTAAAAAACTAATAACGTCACCATAAAAATAATCAATTTATCTTTCAGCTGATACACATAATTGAAATTGTTTTTTATATATTTAAACCAAAACCACTAAAAAACGAAAAAATGCTATTTTTTCATGAAATAACCTTTTTTTGGAAATAAACTGCATGAATAATGGTGAATTTATATTATTTAGAAAGTACAAGCTATTATCTGTAATTCAATATACATATTTCATCATAATATATTTTCGGGTTTTAAGAACTAAGTGATAATAAAAAATATAAAGAAACAAAGCAAATAAACCTCTTATATCTTCTTTATTTTTAACCTGCGCCAAATAAATTTTATCGTTGAAATCAGCGAAAAAAGTTCTACCAATCCGCACTTTTGGTTATTTTATAGCTAAACGGTCGCTATTCTAGACTTGTTCCAGAAAATTACGCAAACGCAGGTGATGCCAACGAATATTTAGTATGAAGAATTTTTGGTTTTACTACTAATATAACTAAAAACTGTAGAGTGAGCAACATTCTGCACAAGTAAAGGAGCCGATTTTATGCGTGGGAGCGAGAAGACTGTTTTATTACAAAACCTTTCTATTATTGAATCATGATCATTTTCCATGATTCAATAATAGAAAGGTTTTGTAATAAAACAGTCTTCTCGCTTCCACACATAAAATCGGCTCCTTTACTTGTGCAGAATGTTGCTTACTCTACAGTTTCTAATGATATTAGTAGTAAAACCAAAAACTCTTCATACTAAATATTCGTGGGCATCACCTTCGTTTGCGTAATTTTCTAGAACAAGTGTAGAATAGCGACCGTTTAGCTATAATTGTATTAGTGAATCATGATCATTTTACATGGCTAGAAAAAAATATTGCACATGATTTAAAAGCGGAGTTTTAAAAAAGGTTTGCGGGTTTGAAATTATTGAAATGTGCGTTTTCGTACTTCATAAACCCTTTTTTATGTAACATAATTGAGAATGAATTTGCAATATCCGAAATACTCCTTTTTAAGAAAAGCGAAGAAGAGTTGAAGTTTTTGGAATTAAAAGAAGATAAGGCACTGGAAATGCAACATAAAACTTTGCCATTGCTTGAATTCCGGCAATAAGTACCATATATAAAATATCCGCTGTCGAAAACAGCTGTGTGCCGTATATTTTCAATTTTTGTTACAACGTATAACTGTGAGTCGTTGTACTCTACAATGAAATTCGTAAAGTCAGAATACCGTTCACATTAGTTGCATTCGCGTACCTGATAATTATTGAAAGTTATAAAAACTATCAGCTTTTTAAAATAAAAAAGTAAAAAAAATAAATAAATTGAGAGAGCAAAGTGACATTTCATTTTGAGGGGAAGCTGCTAGTTTCTGCTGGAAAAATGTTTGCCAACAGCAATTTGCCTAGAAAAAAATAGCTGATCGAAAACAGCTGGTTGGAATTTACGCAAATCCCTAAATTACATTTTATGGTTTGGAAGTTAAAATAGTAAAGTGCGATTTATTTAACTTGTAAGAAGTAAGTAATTATTTGTTGAGTCAGTGAACTATGTTAGGATAAGATTTCGGGATTTGTTTTCTTACGTTTTTAGTTTTATTTTTAGTACTTTTGAATCTAAACAAAATTTCTATCAGCTTGCAAGTTTCTGCAAATTTTCTGTGCGCGTATTATTTTGCATATTTTCCTCTTGTGAGAGAACAGATAACACATCGCCGGAATTTTGCTGTTGGACATTTTTTACTGGAAATTTTAAACGAACGTACCTATTGACTTACCAACATTTAACAGAACTGTTACGAACGGCTTTAACTGACGTAAAACCAGATTTTCAAAATTTGACTAAAGGGATCTTTTGAATTTTTTTTAATATCTATTATCTTGTTTATAAACAGCGCTTTGACCCAGTTCGCTGTGATTCAAAACGGATGCATAAACTAAATGTCAAAACGCGTTGAAATTGAAAAAAGTATTGACTTCAATTTGTTTTCAAATCGGTTTTTTGTTTCTCACATCAGTTAGAAAACAAGTATACACGCAATACTCATTTGACGTGAAGTGAAGTGAAGGTTTTCTTTATACAATTACAATTATTGTTTGTTTCCATTTCGGTCCAAGGCACATAAATACAGGTAGAAGCCAAAATGACGTTGCTGTCATGAGAACCAAACCTTTAAACTTCAATTGGTTTTTTTTCCTATATTTCGTTACGCTCTGAATGTCATATCGTTGTTTTTTTTTAATGTTCGTTAATAACAAATTTTAATTAACATTTGAATTTGTGTAGTGTTGTGCGGTTTATGCTTAGTGTATGTGTTAAAAATGTTGTTTTTTATGTGGTGTTAAATATAAAGCAGATACCATTAATTTTTTTAACGTGCTTCAATGTCCTTCGCGTAAGGAGCGTTGCGGAAGCAGCTGTGGGGCAGAGCTGCCTCGAAATGCCTTACTGTGCGTTAAACATTTTAAAGGAGCACATTTCACAAATACACCGGGAGGTACAGGAAAGGCACGTTTGATGCCAAGTGCTGTTCCTAAGACCCTTATGCCGAAAAGTCCCTCCAAACACACTGCAACTCATAAATCGAAAACAGAAAACAACATACAAGTTAACAAATTTTAGCTAAAGAAAATAAATAAATAAAAATAAACTTCAAAATTACTTAAAAACGTCAACCAGTGAAATGTAATTTTTTATTTTTGCTTACACACGCTCATTTTTATTTTTAATCTCCCAAAANGTCAAAACGCGTTGAAATTGAAAAAAGTATTGACTTCAATTTGTTTTCAAATCGGTTTTTTGTTTCTCACATCAGTTAGAAAACAAGTATACACGCAATACTCATTTGACGTGAAGTGAAGTGAAGGTTTTCTTTATACAATTACAATTATTGTTTGTTTCCATTTCGGTCCAAGGCACATAAATACAGGTAGAAGCCAAAATGACGTTGCTGTCATGAGAACCAAACCTTTAAACTTCAATTGGTTTTTTTTCCTATATTTCGTTACGCTCTGAATGTCATATCGTTGTTTTTTTTTAATGTTCGTTAATAACAAATTTTAATTAACATTTGAATTTGTGTAGTGTTGTGCGGTTTATGCTTAGTGTATGTGTTAAAAATGTTGTTTTTTATGTGGTGTTAAATATAAAGCAGATACCATTAATTTTTTTAACGTGCTTCAATGTCCTTCGCGTAAGGAGCGTTGCGGAAGCAGCTGTGGGGCAGAGCTGCCTCGAAATGCCTTACTGTGCGTTAAACATTTTAAAGGAGCACATTTCACAAATACACCGGGAGGTACAGGAAAGGCACGTTTGATGCCAAGTGCTGTTCCTAAGACCCTTATGCCGAAAAGTCCCTCCAAACACACTGCAACTCATAAATCGAAAACAGAAAACAACATACAAGTTAACAAATTTTAGCTAAAGAAAATAAATAAATAAAAATAAACTTCAAAATTACTTAAAAACGTCAACCAGTGAAATGTAATTTTTTATTTTTGCTTACACACGCTCATTTTTATTTTTAATCTCCCAAAAACTTTGACTTTTGTAGGTTTGACGTCAAATTGGCTTCTACCTGTTTTTATTGTACCATGATTTCGGTCAACCGCGCAAATTATTTATTAAAAAAATTTCGTTTAAAAATAGCAGATTTTGTTTACTTTTGAATACGACTTTATCGAGTGTGCTATAAAGACGGGGGTATAAATGCTATAAAGAAATATATGTTGAGTGCAATCGGTTTTGTGTTAATGCAGTTCTTGTGTAGGTATAAACAAGGTATATCTCACGTACATTACAATAATAATAAAATTAATTAGGGTATTCACAACGGTGTCGTAAGTGTCGTTTTGTTGTATGTCGTAAACTTTAAACGCCTAAAAATATATTAAGGTGGTTCACAAAGTACCAGAAAAGTCATATTATGAATTTTCGCAGTGTTAAAAGATAGTTGACTGTGGTTTCAAGTTCTCTAAACATTTATTTAAGCTTTTAAAGTTTACGACATACAACAATACGACACTTACGACACCATTGTGAATCCCTCAAATGTTTTTGATTTCTAATAATAATTTTATTTAAAAATTAAATTTTTTTTTTTTTTNCCTCGGCCTTGCCCACCCCTGTTATATACATACTATGTACACACTTGATTAATATTGGGGATGTGCCGGGTATGCGGAAGATATCCCGAAAGCGGCTTAACCGGCCGTTTTTCTATTATCCCGCTTATCGGCCGGGTACCAGCCAAAACCGGCCGGATTTCCGGATCTCGATTCCCAAAGATTAAATTTAAAAATCTAGTTCAGAAATTTATTTTTATTTTATTTTTATAATCCAATTTTATAATTCATGTGACAATTTTTCGAATTTTTCTAGATTTTGTGAAAACTTTCAATCATCAATTTATATACCATTTGATGCAGAATGAACTATATTTTTGTTAAAAATTAATGAAAAAAAAATATTACGAAAAACTTTGCAAAGAACGCTGTACGGATACTTATTCTGGTGGGTGTATATTAGAGTGGTCCAAATTTTTTTTTTTTGGAAATTCATAAACGCTACCTTAAATTATTGTTATTTGTGATAAAAAAAAAGGAGACATGTGTTTTTTATTTTGAAAAAAAAGTTTTCTTAGAGGTCGCGCTGGTCGGTTTTTCTAACTGTCTAAGACAGGTATGTAATTAAGGGAATGTTCCCCAATAATACCAGAGTAATTATATGTAAAAACGACATTTTTAGTAGCATTTTAACATGTCAAGAAAATAAAAAAATTGAGAACATCAGCGTTTTTATAAAAAACTGGCCAGCGCGACCTCTAAAAAAACTTAAAAAAAAAAAAAATACATGTCTCTTTTTATCACAAATAATTAATATTCTGAAGTAGGGTTTATGAATTACCAAAAAGAGTATTTTTATGAACCACTCTAGTGTATATCTATGTACATATGTACCTAAATATGTAAAAATAAATGTGATTTTTATTTTTGTTGTAATGTGTGTTTAGTAAAACTAACGTCCTGAAGTAAGTTTAAGTAAAACTAGTGTACTGAAAAACCCGAAAGTACTGAATTTTGAGAAAAAAAATCTGAGAACCCTACCCGATGCACTAAACACACTTTCTGAGTTCACTGAGAAAGGTGGTGCACAGAGATACTTCATTGCCAGTTTTAACGAATTCTTTGCAATTCTGCTTCCACCAAATTGAAGGATCTTCTTTTAAAGACAGAGCGGTAGTGAAATTTTATTTCTGCGATATTTGATCAGTTTTGGCTATTTTTCTTTTGTTTATTTAATGTTTTTTATTTATTTTTTATAAAAGTCTAGGTTATACAACAACACCAAATAAATTCAGATTTCAATCTTGGTACAAAAATTTATAGTCCGACCGATGAATCGGCCGATGCCGAGGCTAGTATCGGCCAAAAGGATCGGAATCGGCCGTGTTTGGCCGATTCTTGAATGAGGTATTGTTACTTAGTTATTGGATTACGTTTTTCTTTTGTTAATATAAAAATTTATAAAAGTAATTGTTCCTAAAATGAAATTATATTCAGGATTTAATCGGCCAAGAATCGTCCGATGCTTCGGCCGATTAAATCCTGAATCAAATTCATTTCAAGAACAAATGCTTTTATAAACTTTTATAATAACAGAAGAAAAACTTAATCAGATAACTAAATAACATAACCTCATTCAAAAATCGGTCAAAAACGGCCGATGCCGATTCTTTTGGCCTATACTAGCCCCGGCATCGGACGATCAATCGGTCGGACTCTACAAAAATTTTAAAAATTCTGGATATTTTCACTAAAATTTTAAAGTTTTTAATCAGAATCTTAAGAAAAAGTGTTGGTATGTAGTTTTGTAGCCCATTATATTTTAGATTAATGAAGTGCAAGTTTTAAGCTGCTAAAAATTTCCCTTTGATTTTTGCCTTTTTTTTTGCTGCCAATGTCCTCTGCATAAAAGAAGATTGTCGAACATACTTTGTATGGAAAAAAAGTGAAACACCCTGAACCAAAAAAAAAATATCAGAAATCAACGGGATTTTTTACCAAATTGAAACTTATACTTGCCACCAGAATTAAATCGGCTACAAGACTGCATACCAAAATTTTTTCTTAAGATTCTGATTTAAAAATTTGAATTTTTAATATTTTTGTATAAAGTTTGAAATGCAATTTTAAATTATGTTTTTGTAAAACCAGCTGGACTTTTATAAAAAAAAATTAAATAAACAAAAGACAAATAGCCAAAACTGGTCAAAACATTGCGCTCCTATTACTTTGTGGACAAATGCATGCAGAATTAATTTAAAAAAAAACTAAAATATAGGCATATTTGGTACAATTGATTATATGAAAAAAAAGGCTCAAAAGTGGCATTATCCTAATTGAGGTTATGACCCCTTATAAGACGTGAAAAAATTGGCTTTCTGTCACTGTATAAGGCACATAATTGCAAATTTTAAAATTGGAGTAATGTCACTTTGCAAATAGAAAGCCAAAGCAGAGCACTATATAAGTTCAACCACACAGCTTGACGTTTGCGATTTAAAAACAGCAGTGAGTGTTTGGATTAATTGGTAAATGAATGAACGGAAAATTTGAAGTTTTTGCGTATTTTGCATTCTCATACATATTTATAAAGGTGTAGATAAAAGAACAGATGCGGGAAAATGTGAGCGAATGTAATAGTAATGAAAGACATTTTTTCGCACACCGTCTTCAAAAGAGTCACAACGCGAAATTTGTGGATTTTGAGAATATGCGCTAAAAATGTACGCAGAGCTTTTATTTAGCTTTCAGCAAAAGCAGGAGCAAATTTTTGTTATAATTTGTAAAAAAAAACTAAGGTAAAGTCCCCTTGCTCATATGATTATCATGTGCTAAGAAATAGTTTTTCGCATTTTCTGACAAACGTGTTATTTTGAGTTGTGACTATTTGGAAGACGGCGTGCGTTTTGTTGACTAATGCAAAGTTAACACTTGTAATATTTGCGGTCCAGGATTAATAACGTAATTGATGTAGTCTAAATTTTAGGATTTAAATCGCGTTTAATTTATTCGCGTCTGTCCTCTTTCAAACTCATCCGGAAAAGAAAGAACATTTGACATTTGTCTTTTGACAGAGACATCTGTCAGATAGTATATGAGCATATCTCTAGAACTTTTGATTTTGGTGATTATGCATAGTTTCGTAGGTATTGGGTATTTTCAAAAATAAAATATATTGTAATAAGAGTCAAGGTAGTGCTTTATCCGATCTAAAACAATACCCGCTGGTGGTAATCCCAAAACTAGCTAAAACAGCAGTGGGTCAAATGATGATTGAGCATTGTTTTTTTCGTTTGCGCGCTGCATTTCCTTTACCGAATGGGTTTGGACGCTAATAATTTTTTCTAATAATCTTAAGTATAGAAGTATTATAAAAATATAGTACAAGTAGGTGTGCCACTCATAGATTAGATTAAAAAATAATTACATTAGTGATTCCGGATTATTACAATTTGTTTAAGTTTCCCTGTTTTTCCGCGTAAATTTTTTACCGTTTGATATCTTAAAATAGCAATCAATATGCAGTCGAACTTCCCTGTAGTGAGTTCCCACGGGAAAATTATTATTTTTTTTTTTAGCGAACAGCTGGTCGAAAATTCCTATTGCATCATCAAAGCTGTCGTCACAATAATGCACAGTGTGTCGTGTGGAACAAGCTAGGTGGACAAAATTCACTCCCGGATTTCTAGCCCAGGGTAACTTATTAACATTGAGGATATTCCCAAAGCCCTGACTGAACGTTTTTTTATGTCCTGAGGGGTGTGAAATTGTTTAGAAATCAATAAATAATTTTACTGGAATTGAAGAATATTTTAGCGAATTTCTACATTGCACATTAGGTCAAATGATAACTTTTTCTGTGCGAAATTAAAAGCTAAAATATTGCATTACTTTAATGTAAAAAGATGGCAAACGTTAAAAAAAGTGTAAAGGCAGTAAATAAAATGGGAAAACATGACTTGGCTTTCGTAATAATATATATTTTTTGTTTTCACTTCTTTAAATACCTGCATTTCTTTCTTTATTATGATTTTTTTGGACCAATTTTAAAAAAACTACTACACATAAAAGAAGAAAGTGTGCGCTGTAATTTTAAACCAAATTGTCGTGATTTGCTCTTGATGTTACATATCGTCACCTGCAATGCAAAAAGACGTAACAAACATCGTCGCTGAAATACAAAAATTCGTAACTAATAAAAAATTCAAAATTCAGTTTTTGATTGATATGATGGATTTCATCGAATTCCAACTCCCACATCAGTAATGGTGTTGGTACGTCTTTTTGCATTTCAGGTGACGATATATTCGTTTCAATCATTTCAAATGTGGCTCTTTGGGGAATTTATTTTAAGGAAAAATTGTAAAAACAGTAATTTTGTTTACTTGTCGGGCAACATTTTTTCATAGATAAATATGTACATTGGATCCTTGCCTAAAGGCCTCTGTGGTAAAACTCTCCCCCTACGTCTTCCTTCTTTGCTATTTAAAGTGAAAGATTAAGCTCCTACAATAGGGATTTCTAGCAGAAATCTTCAACATTTAGCTATAAAGAGAATGGATGCTGAAATATTTAAAAAGGTATAGGTCCGACCTTTAATTAGGTAAGAATTACGTAACTATCTCAAACCCTCATCATTCGTGATTCCAATAATTCAAATGATTATAAAAAAACTGGGTGCTTTAAAAAAAAAATAACAATATTCTGATGCGATTCGGCTGGCAGCCAGGATCTTAAAAACAGAATTTTGTTCAAAATTTTCATTCCTGGAAAATAATAATTTATTTTCCATATCCACCTATCTAGCTCGCTATAAGCACAAATTCTTCAAACCAGTCGCAGAAGACCCATTAAAAATGAATTACAAAAACTAAAATCGAAAAACGCTGATGAAGTTCCCCAAATTCTGAAACTGCTAAAGGAATGAGAATGAAGAATTCTTTTAAAAAAGCTTCAGAAAAACCGGACACATCTGGTTTGGTTTGTAAGCGCTGTTTAAACAACGATCTCACCATTATGCTAGATTCTTCAAGTGAACATGAAAGTCACGAGGATACATCCGACATTTGCAGCCCCGATGCAATTCTCATTACTTTTTATTAAATAAAATTTTCAATTTTTAAATTCAAGTACTAAGTAAAATAAACATTATTAAAAATTACGAACTTTAAAATTTTTTTTATTTGCCTAAATAACTTAGTTTACTTACCTGGTTATTTCTTAAAAATACTTGACATCCGCTTTCGCATCCGCGGATGTTAGCTGTTAGACTTGTTAGAATTTCACATTCGCAACATCCCTATTCGCCATCACTCACAACAGCGTATCCTGAAAACTTTTTAGGACGTTGTATGGAAGATGTTTTTTTCGCGTTTCCGAGGAATTACGCTATAATTGTACTTAAATCACACTGTACAAAATTGTACACGTACAAAATTGTCAAAAAATCGTTATCGAATCTATTGATAACAAAATTAAATTTTGATATTCTCCACTTCCTAAAATTGGAAATTGAAGATAATAAAGAAATTAAAATATTGTGACGTAATAATTTGCTTCAATTTTATATACATACTAGCAGAGCACCCGACGTCGTTCGGGGTAAACAAATAAAAATATAAAACAGTAATACAAATGAGTAGTCCACTTGCAAACAGCGTTATGTGATTTTATAATAGAAAGCCATAAATTTGAAAAAAACAGCTACGACAACAAGTAATATTTAAATTGAATCTTTTTTATTATTACCTGAAAATTTGGATAAATAAGAGCCTTATAAAATTGTAACATAACATAACATGACATAAGATAACATTAACAGTCGATATGACCTAAAGCAGTTTTCTAAGTTCATCAGAAGATGTATACTTTTGAAAGTTTATAAACAAGTATGATAGCGACTTTTGGAAGAAGAGTTAACATTTGATGCTACTTTTTCAGAATATAAAAGGATTTTGCACTGTGTTGTTAGTGGACATGAAACTACTATAAATACTGGTTCGTAATCCTCCAAAAACTAAAAATCGAAAAAATTTTACATAGCGCAATTTGCAAGTGGACTACTCAATTATTCAGTTCAGCATAATTTAAAGGAGACAAACTATTTTCTTTTTTTACATTAAGGCATCCGTATGAGCCATACTTTTAGCTTTATCGTGCTTTAACTAATATATATTGATCATCACTTGTGCTACAAATCTTGCTCCATTATTAAGATTAGGTGGATTAAGGTAACGATCAAATTTCTAAATTAAAATTAGTCTACTACGGTAAATTCCGTTTAGCTGCCTATTCGATTAGCTGTTTTAGGATAGCTGCACTTTTCTGGTAGAATGCTTAATTCGGAAGGAGTTTTATTCATTATGAATGAAACTTTTTCGTTTAACAGCATCGCGGGAATAAAAAACAATCTAACCTTTCCATTTCAAAACAATATAAGACGGTAAGGTTTCAACAAAAAAACACACAGTTTTAAATATCCTAGTTATCTAATAGATGAATTCATATATGTATATCCCCCTTTTACAAACTCATTTATATATACTTTACTCTGAACACCTCCCATAGATACCTGTGCCTGAATACCAAATTTCAAGTTCATGTGACTTATGGTTCGCGATTTATGGCTGATTAAAAATTCCACGCCTACGGGAAGTGCCACGCCCCCTTTTATAAACTCATTCATAAACACCTTACTATAAGCACCTTCCATAGATACATACATATCGCACACCGTCTTCAAAAGAGTCACAACTCAAAATAATACGTTCGTCACAAAATGCGAAAAACTAATTCGTAGCACATGCTAACCATATGGGCAAGGGCGACTTTACTTCAGTTTTTTTTTAACAAATTATAACAAAAATTTGCTCCAGGTTTTGCTGAAAGGTAAATAAAAGCTCTGTTTACATTTTTAGCGCATAATTTCAAAAATGCCAAATTTTGAGTTGTGACTCTTTTGAAGACTGTGTGCGATATGTCTGCATACCAAATTTAAATTTCATGTGACTTATGGTTTTTAAGTTATAGCTGATAAAATTTTCCACGCCTATGGGATGTGCCAGGCCCCCTTTTACAAACTCGTTTATATATACCCTCGTATAAGCAACTACCATTGATATGTCTGCATACCAAATTTACAGTTCGTAGGACTTATGGTTCCGAAGTTTTAGCTGATAAAAAATTCCACGCCAATGGGATGTGCCACGCCCCTTTTTACAAACTCGTTTATATATACCCTCCTATAAGCACCTACCATTGATATGTTTGCATACCAAATTTCAAGTTCGTGGGACTTATGGTCCCGAATTGTGGCTGATGAAAAATTCCACGCCTATGGGATGTGCCACGCCCCTTTTTACAAACTCGTTTATATATGCCATTCTATAAGCGCCTACCATAGACATGCCTGCATACCAAATTTCAAGTTCTTGGGACTTATGGTTCCGAAGTTATAGCTGATAAAAAATTCCACGCCTATGGGCCTATTATAAGCACCAACCATAGATAAGCCTGCGTACTAATTTTCAATTTCATGTGACATATTTTTCCGAAGTTATAGCTGACAAAATATTCCACGCCGCATTTTACAAACTCGTTTATATATACCTACCATTTATATGCCTGCATACCAAATTTCAAGTTCGTGGGACTTATGGTTCCGAAGTTATAGCTGATAAAAAATTCCACTAATCGCTAACTTCAATACTGCTTGAGATATTTCAATTTTAAGTTTATGAAGTTTTAAATTTTTATCAAAAATCACGTAAAATTATAAAAAATATTGTTCTTTTATTATTTATCACTACTTTTTTAACTAATTACCTTTTTTGTTAAGATGAAAGGGTAAAAAATATAAATAATTTGAAATATGTCAGTATCAATTGAAAAAAAAGAGGTTACATTCATAGATAGATAGGTTATAAATTTTTGTATTCCATTAAATATTAGTTAAAAATTAAAAATAAGGGTAATCAGAAGAAAAAGGTGGCATGTACGTGTGTAATTTAGCACCGCTTACTTCTTGTTAACTTAGATCTCCCACTCTTCTCAGCGCAACAATCAAACTTTGGTTTGACCTTGAATAAGCTCACTGAATTTTCCGCTTAATTACAGCACTTTCTTTGTTTCCTACTACTGAACACTGGCGTCGCGGGAGTAACAAACAAAGCTTTGTCTACTCTAACC
>NW_016157168.1:53651-56828 GCF_001687245.7 Rhagoletis zephyria | reverse complement strand
GCCTATGGGATGTGCCACGCCCCTTTTTACAAACTCATTTATATGTGCCATACTATAAGCGCCTACCATAGACATGCCTGAATACCAAATTTCAAGTTCGTGTGACTTATGGTTCTGAAGTTATAGCTGATAAAAACTTCCACGCCTATGGGAGTTTGCCCCCTTTTGCAAACTCATTTATATATGCCATACTATAAGCGCTTACCATAGACATGCCTGCATACCAAATTTCAAGTTCGTGTGACTTATGGTTCCACTGATAAAAAATTCCACGCCTATGGGATGCGCCACGCCCCCTTTTACAAACTCGTTTATATATTCCCTCCTATAAGCACCTACCATTAAAATGTCTGCATACCAAATTTCAAGTTCGTGTGACTTATGGTTCCGAAGTTATAGATGAAAAAAATTCCACGCCTATGGGATGCGCCACGCCATCTTTTACAAACTCATTTAATACACCATACTATAAGCGCCTACCATAGACATGCCTACATACCAAATTTTAAGTTCTTGGGACTTATGGTTCCGAAGTTATAGCTGATAAAAAATTCCACGCCTATGGGCCTATTATAAGCACCTACCATAGATAAGCCTGCGTACTAATTTTCAATTTCATGTGACATATTTTTCCGAAGTTATAGCTGACAAAATATTCCACGCCGCCTTTTACAAACTCGTTTATATATACCTACCATTGATATGCCTGCATACCAAATTTCAAGTTCGTGGGACTTATGGTTCCGAAGTTATAGCTGATAAAAAATTCCACACCTATGGGCTGTGTCACGCCCCTTTTTCCAAACTCATTTATATATGCCATACTATAAGCGCCTACCATAGACATGCCTGCATACCAAATTTCAAGTTCGTGTGACTTATGGTTCTGAAGTTATAGTTGATAAAAAATTCAACGCCTATGGGATGTGCCACGCCTCCTTTTACAAACTCATTTATATATACCCTCCTATAAGCACCTACCATAGACATGCCTGCATACCAAATTTCAAGTTCTTGGGACTTATGGTTCCGAAGTTATAGCTGATAAAAACTTCCACGCATATGGGAGCTTGCCCCCTTTTGCAAACTCATTTATATATGCCCTACTATAAGCGCCTACCATAGACATGCCTGCATACCAAATTTCAAGTTCGTGTGACTTATGGTTCCACTGATAAAAAATTCCACGCCTATGGGATGCGCCACGCCCCCTTTTACAAACTCGTTTATATATTCCCTCATAGCGTCGTCTACTTATAGTCAACGTTGCGTTCCGTATTTGTGTTTAACATTATCATTAGTTATTTTAATTATTGTTATTAACAATGTCTGAAAATATTGGTGAAAAAGTGTATAACTATTTGATTGGATTTGAAATCAAATCATTCAATAATAATAGATTACCCTCATATCGCGACGTATTGAGCTTGTTTATGTATATAGTAATAGTTCATCAAATGTTGTTAGTGAGCTTAATGCTGTTTGGGCTAGCTTTTTGATCCCGACTATTCGTCCTCAGCACAGTAAGCGAAAGCTAGAAAAGCTTCATGCCGAGTATATAATATTAAAAAAACATCGAAGCAGAGTAAATAAATCAAAAGCTCAACAAACCAATGTAAACAAATTTAGCGAAAAACTTGATAAATTGTTTGATATTTCTAATTGTGCTGCCGTTAAAAACTTGCCAGAAGGAGCCAGAAACTTTTTGTTTGAGTGTCAAGGGAAGAATGGTAATAAACGTTTGCCAGTAACCTATACACCTCCAGAAATGATTTGTGATAATCAGTCAGCTATGGAACAGGATATCGTTAATGAAGATAACGATAACATCAATGAGGAATTAGGTTAGTTATTAGATATCAACTCAATAGTTACTTAATAAAAAAATTATAAATACTTAAAAAGATTGGTGATTGTTCAGAATCGCAGCGTTAACTATTTCCAAATATTCAATTTTTAATGAAATTTAAGAAAAAAAATAAATAATTGGTCAATGAAAATTGATTTTATGCTTCAAAAACGGTGGAGCCACGATTTTAAACAATTGCTCAAAAAAAATTTTTATTTTTGAAGATTTATTTTTTCATTTATTTATAATTAATATGTTTTATAATTGAACTCTGAACATTTTTCATTTTAGATTTAAAATTATCTCAACAAACAGTCTTAACAAGTTCCTCGAGTAACGTATCGAGTTCTAGCGGATTAAAACGAACTTGCTCCGATTATGAAAATGAAATTCCTGCGCCAAAAATAAAAAAACTAAACATTTTAACTTCTGAACTCGTATCAGCACTTGATCGCACTCAAACCAGCGATAGAAATGCGATGTATATTATAGCAGCTGTTATTAAAAGCCTGGGCCTCGATATCGATAAATATAATTTAAGTTACTCCTCAATTCGTAACGCGCGCATTTCACAACGTGAAGAAATTGTTGATACGATAAAGAAGAAGAAAGAAGACGACGAATCTTTAGTAGTTCACTGGGATGGTAAGAAGCTTCCTACAGGACAAGGTACATTGAAAGCAGAACGACTGGCAATACATGTTTCTAGCTGAAAAATTTAATCAAGGTTTGACAAATAATGAAGAGCAGAGGCAAAAAATTTTTCAGGCTGTCTAAAACCATCGCTCAGAGCACCCGTCGTGTACAAAATCACAATACAGTCGAACAGAAGTGAAATAAGAAGTTTTTTGTTATTATGCTTACCAATAAAATTTGATTATCTGACGTATTTCAAATTATTTATATTTTTTACCCTTTCATCTTAACAAAAAGGTAATTAGTTAAAAAAATAGTGATAAATAATAAAAGAACAATATGTTTTATAATTTTACGTGATTTTTGATAAAAATTTAAAACTTCATAAACTTAAAATTGAAATATCTCAAGCAGTATTGAAGTTAGCGATTAAGCGCTCGTGAGCTTTTTTGTAGGAAATAAAATTTCCTACAAGTTTCTCATTTACATTTTTTCTATAGCTCTTGTCATTTACGAGATAAATGCGAAAAAACGTAAATTTCATGAAAAAATCAGGTTTAGTGGCCCGTACTACCTCGCCGGTGTGAGTTACGACTTCGCCGCAGTGGGCACTTTTGTAGAGCATTTAATGCTGAGAAAATCCCCATTTTGGACAAGGTGATACCATTAAATGCCGCTGAGCTATAGAAATT
>NW_016157168.1:53292-53565 GCF_001687245.7 Rhagoletis zephyria | reverse complement strand
TTTTTTTTTGGGTATTTCCAACAAAATTTCACGATGGGACCGAAAAAAAAAAATAGTCGCAAAAAAAAAGGACCCTATTAAGCACATACCATTTATATGTCTGTATACCAAATTTATGGTTTCGAAGTTATGGCTGATTCAAAATTTCACGCCTATGGGAGGTTCCACGCCCCCTTGTCGATTCCCAATTTTTTACCCTATTATAGGCCCAGGTGTCATGGCAATACTCTGTCAAAATTTTGTTCGATTCTGTCCGTCCGTTTAGGCTGCAAC
>NW_016157168.1:51577-52178 GCF_001687245.7 Rhagoletis zephyria | reverse complement strand
CTACAAGTTTCTCATTTACATTTTTTCTATAGCTCTTGTCATTTACGAGATAAATGCGAAAAAACGTAAATTTCATGAAAAAATCAGGTTTAGTGGCCCGTACTACCTCGCCGGTGTGAGTTACGACTTCGCCGCAGTGGGCACTTTTGTAGAGCATTTAATGCTGAGAAAATCCCCATTTTGGACAAGGTGATACCATTAAATGCCGCTGAGCTATAGAAATTTAAAAAAAAAAAATCAAAGTTCCCGTGTATTTTAAATGGAAAATCTTCACACGCCTTGGCCGAGTACTTAAAATTAATATTAAGGGCTCAAACTTTCAGGGAATTTTTTTTTGGGTATTTCCAACAAAATTTCACGATGGGACCGAAAAAAAAAAAATAGTCGCAAAAAAAAAGGACCCTATAAAGCACATACCATTTATATGTCTGTATACCAAATTTATGGTTTCGAAGTTATGGCTGATTCAAAATTTCACGCCTATGGGAGGTTCCGCGCCCCCTTGTCGATTCCCAATTTTTTACCCTATTATAGGCCCAGGTGTCATGGCAATACTCTGTCAAAATTTTGTTCGATTCTGTCCGTCCGTTTAGGCTGCAAC
>NW_016157168.1:36764-51523 GCF_001687245.7 Rhagoletis zephyria | reverse complement strand
GTGTTCATATGGAATAGTAGCTTATGTCGAAAGGCTGGCTTTATTATAATGCGACATTCGCAGCATACGATTGCGAATGACTCACTGGCATCGTGCCGTTGAAGTTTGGCAAATAAACGTGCACAAAATAGTTCCGATACTAGCAAGTAAATAGTTAAGTCTCATCAAAAAATTCCTTGTCGCTTAAAGGATAAAGTGAATGCCGCATTATACTAAAGCCAGCTTCTCGACATAAGCTACTATTGCATACACAGATATGTACTACATAGGAAAAAGTTTTCTAATAGCGGTCATCCCTAATGTGACAAACTATTTCACAGCACAAAGAAGTACAGAAACTGAAAACAAAAATAGTATGAAAGTAATGAGAAAATCGTAAAAGCAGAATATTCGAAAACGGTAACAGTGTACCAATTCAACAAATAAATTTTATTAATTTTAAATCAATATTATTTGTATGTATTATTCCAAGACAAGGCGTTTATTCCCAGCGAACTACTAATCGTACAGAGACAAGTTATGTCTCAAATTAAAGTTCTCGATCTGAAACTTTGCACGAACATTTCAGATTTAAAAATCATTCGATCACTTTTGAAATATTTGCATGGACAATTTTTTTAAGTTTTCCATTGAACAAAGCATTGCTACGTTCATTTTAATAGGCAGCAGCTGCGCAGCGCTCTCAATATGGAGTAAAAGAGGACGCCAACAGCAACACCTTGAAATAGCGTTTTCGGAGCACTCCGAATATGGAGTGAAAAGGGAACATTATTGTCCGGGCGAATATTGTTTGGGGGGATTTTATCTAGAGGAGTGAGATTTTTATACGGGGGATTTTTTCTGGAGGATTTTGTCCGGGTGATTTTAGGCACGGGGGAATAATTCCTAGAGGAACGTATTTTAAACAAGAAGAAAAATATTTTTTGATTTACTTCAGAATTTTTCCGTTCTTATCTGTTTTTTACTGAATAATACTTAAATAATTTTTTAATTTAGCGTTTTTTCAATAAGAATAAGTGATGAAAACACTTTAAAAGTGAATGTACATAACGTCCATTGCGTCGCCGTCACCGTCACCGGTAGTTGTCAAAAAAGCTAATTCCGTGTATTTGTATGAAGTAAGTTACATGAACGAGCTGACGGTGACGGTGCCGCTCAAATTAGCTCACTCTCAATTTTGCTTATGCGATTGCGTCAAATGACAACTATTCAGTGTTTTGTTTACATGTTTGAAAGTAAATTTTTTCCAGTTTGTGAAAATTCTAATATTTATGGAAAAACGATATGTAAAAAATAATGGAGGAAAACCTAATACTTAGAAGAAGTGAGAGAGTAAAATACAAATTTTCCAAAGAGTATCAGCGAGTTAATGATTTTTCGGGCGCAATATCAAACGAATTGTGTGTAACTTGACGCATAAGCATCGTTGACGGTGATGGTGACGGTGGCGGTGACGCTGTCGCAATAGATGGTATATACTTTCACTTTAATACTTATTAATTATAACAAAATGAATAAAATTTTGAAAATCTTAAAGCCCCCTTTTCGGTCTATTATCGGATTCCGCTGGTATGCTGGGAACAATATTTTTGAGCAATTTAATTTTTTTATTTTCAATTTTACATACATACAGGGTGTCCCAGAAGTAACGTACCAAACTTTAGGGGAAGGTAGGTGGGAGGGTGAGCTCCCTGATAAACAAAAAATTTTCAGGTAAAAGTGTCACCGTTTTTGAAATATTAACATTTTTTTGAATTAAAAAAAAATCGTGCCTTTTCATGCATTTTCTTTAACTGCATCTACAAACCAGGCTATACTTAGGGCCGTTTTCTAATGTAAGCAGTAAAGGTGGCTTTACTAATAGGGCAGATAAATTGTACCTCACTTTAAAGTGTTTTCGTTTTCTCATTTGACCGGTAAAAATAAATTTATTATTCCGTAGAGTGAAACTTCACTACATTTCCGAGAGTGAAACCTCACTACATTCGTCATCAAATTTCAAAGGTTGGCAATGCAACATAAGCAAATATAGAGCAAGAACAACTGTTAGCAAAAACCAAAACCTTGGTTGCAATATCTAATATATCTGACTCAGGAACCAAAACCGAACCAAAATTTAAAGTTGGGTACAACTTTTTATAGGTTGCATCGGGTGAGCAACAATTTATCGATTCGAGAAATTAATGCGCTGATGAGAAAACCAAAACTCGTATATCGAGACGATAAAGTGGCCGGTAATCTAAAGGTTAGATGAGAAAACGGCCCTTAGTAAGTTTTTTATGTAAAATACTTCCAGATAGTTGCTTCTCCATACTCAAATGCAATGCAGTTAAAATATATTAAGGAACCATCATAAAATTAGGACTATTTTGGGATTTTTAACTTTTTGATATTTTCTTCCCCAACTTTGACTATCTCTGGTGAAAAAAAAATGTACTGAGCTATAACTTTACATTACATAAAAAAATTGCTCATTTAATAAAGATTTCGGAAAGGTGCCACTCTTACTGTTTCGAATAGAAAAAAAAGTTATAGCCGCTTTTGTGGGCAAAGGACTAAGACACGCTAGAATGTATTTAACTGATTTAAATTTAAGTTGCTCTTGTTACCGACCAATGACATGCTAAATAGTACAAAGGTACATTATTACCTGCTCCTGAACACGTTTATGCAAGGCCCAGTAATCAGTGTTTGTGCTGAGGAGTTAGATGAACGTTCCAAACGTTGCTTTTCAATCGCTTGTTTTGTATGGAAAAAGATTTTGACAATTTATATTTTTTTGCGAGAAGAAATTAAAAATATTCGACATTTTAGAGACCGAATAATTTGAAAAAAAAGAAAATCAAATCAGCTGCTCTACTGATACTACCTGTTCAATGTGCCTCGGGTAGTACAAAACATTGCAACGAAGTACATTTAACTGTACTTCGAAGTACGAGTACAACGGCTCAAAAAGAAGTACTGTACTTCCGAAAGAAGTATGGTTGGTCACATTAGTCATCCCTCGTCAGGCTATGGCAAACCTCTGAGTGTATTCAGCTATGGAAAACTCATCGTCGTTTAAAGTGCAAAACCGCGTATCAACAAAATGCAAAACCGCGTATCAGCAAAATGCAAAACCGCGTATGTGAAGTTGTAGAAATTATTTTCTAGAGCGTAAAAACACTCATATTTCAAAATGGTTCTCTTTTTTATAAAGCAATCGCATTTCTAGATAGTATATTTCAGGACGAATGGATAAGGATTGAGCCAAGAGCTTGTGTGAGCAAATCCCATTTTTGGCAGCCAATGTCAGTTACGCGGTTTTGCAGAATGGCGATACGCGGTTTTGTACTTTAAACGACGATATGCGTAACAAAATGCATAACCAAAACAAACGCGAAATATATCTCCCATACAACGTCGCTGAAAATTTTTCGGGATAAGTTTATCGCGATAAGCTGTTGTTAGTGATCGCGAATGGATTACTTGCATCGTTTTTCCCATTTATGAGAGGCCGACATCGGCAATGCTCGGACATACTTCTCATATTCGAGTGAGAGGAGATTTCTTTGCTTTTTTCGATCGCGAATGAAAAGCAGCGGGAATTTGTCGATCGCATTCCGAATGTGAGAGATGATAAATTTGTTTGCATTTTTCACTCGCGGTAAAATAATGCAAAAATAATTGTGGAATATTCTTGATCGCAAACTTGCGTGTGTCACAAAGCAGCATTTACATTCTGAATATAAATAATATCGGTGGAGAATTTGGGAATACTGAAACCTTAAGTAAAAATGAAGTGTTTAATGCAGACTAACTGCTTTAGGGAATCTCTTCTCAAGGCGAGACATGTACTACATATTATTCTTTTCTAATTTAGGAATTTCGATAATGCCATAATTAATCGCTGGAAGAAACCATTTATGTACATGTGACTATACTTTTTTTTATTATCTAGCTCAGTTTACGGGGGGAAGGGGGGTTGAGTATGGTAAGAAAATAACTTGTGTCAAAACCAAGCTAATTGAACAATCTTTTTGAGTATGTAGTTGTAGTAGCATTGATCCACAAGTTGCATTTTGAAGTTTTCTGTCAGCATTTTCATTAGATTTTCGCGAATAAAAGCCTTGAATGTACTAAACCTGCGCTCGGCGTGAGTTGATACAAGTGGCGCCCAATTTAAATATGGAACGCTTAAAACTTTCATACAATCCTGTACAATTAAAGGTAGAAACCGCAAAAAGGCAAATATCTTAAAAAGGGCAAAAAAAAGGCAACATCAAATGTGTATATATGGAATCAGGGAAAGCTAATTCATGTACATTCTTAATCGAATATACTCTACCTCTTTAGCAGAAAAAAGGATATTTCCATAAAATCCGTTCCCTGCTTATTCCATTATGCAAAATCTACATATCGCACACCATCTTCAAAAGAGGCACAACTTAAAAATCAGATCCGAAATATAACTGCTTGNTAAATTTGTTTGCATTTTTCACTCGCGGTAAAATAATGCAAAAATAATTGTGGAATATTCTTGATCGCAAACTTGCGTGTGTCACAAAGCAGCATTTACATTCTGAATATAAATAATATCGGTGGAGAATTTGGGAATACTGAAACCTNGGGAATTTGTCGATCGCATTCCGAATGTGAGAGATGATAAATTTGTTTGCATTTTTCACTCGCGGTAAAATAATGCAAAAATAATTGTGGAATATTCTTGATCGCAAACTTGCGTGTGTCACAAAGCAGCATTTACATTCTGAATATAAATAATATCGGTGGAGAATTTGGGAATACTGAAACCTTAAGTAAAAATGAAGTGTTTAATGCAGACTAACTGCTTTAGGGAATCTCTTCTCAAGGCGAGACATGTACTACATATTATTCTTTTCTAATTTAGGAATTTCGATAATGCCATAATTAATCGCTGGAAGAAACCATTTATGTACATGTGACTATACTTTTTTTTATTATCTAGCTCAGTTTACGGGGGGAAGGGGGGTTGAGTATGGTAAGAAAATAACTTGTGTCAAAACCAAGCTAATTGAACAATCTTTTTGAGTATGTAGTTGTAGTAGCATTGATCCACAAGTTGCATTTTGAAGTTTTCTGTCAGCATTTTCATTAGATTTTCGCGAATAAAAGCCTTGAATGTACTAAACCTGCGCTCGGCGTGAGTTGATACAAGTGGCGCCCAATTTAAATATGGAACGCTTAAAACTTTCATACAATCCTGTACAATTAAAGGTAGAAACCGCAAAAAGGCAAATATCTTAAAAAGGGCAAAAAAAAGGCAACATCAAATGTGTATATATGGAATCAGGGAAAGCTAATTCATGTACATTCTTAATCGAATATACTCTACCTCTTTAGCAGAAAAAAGGATATTTCCATAAAATCCGTTCCCTGCTTATTCCATTATGCAAAATCTACATATCGCACACCATCTTCAAAAGAGGCACAACTTAAAAATCAGATCCGAAATATAACTGCTTGCTTGTAAATGGTACGGATTCAACACAATTATGTAATACAAAAACAGGTNAAGAGGCACAACTTAAAAATCAGATCCGAAATATAACTGCTTGTAAATGGTACGGATTCAACACAATTATGTAATACAAAAACAGGTATAATAGTAGTTTTCTAGTTAGAGAATATACATAATCATGAAGAATAAAATATTTGAGTTATTATGGTGCGCGGTATGTACATACATTGAATATTTTAGCCAAAAACAATGCATAGTATGTATTTCGTGCTATCAGATAACCTACTTACTTACCCCAATGCCAACCAATGGAAGAGGTTTTCTATGAACTTAAAAGTATTGTTCATATGGATGTCTGTTTTAAGTTCAACAACTGAAAGCTTATTTTATTAATGTAATTTAACTAGAAATTATGAATGTATAAAACAAATATTAACAGTTCTCGAAACGTTGATCGATATATTTTTTTTTAATTATAGCAGATTTTTAGTTATAACCCATTGCAAGTATACTTATGTATTTTAATTTCAGATATTCTAAACGTGGAAGAGAACTTTAATCGAGTTTGGGGTGGAATCAATGATGTTATTAAGAAGTACATTACTGAAATGAATTTAAAATTCGAATTACAATTTTCAGCAATGGCGCGCGAGGTACGAAAACGCGATGAAATCATTGCGAACCTACAGTCAAAAATTAGAAATATTGAAACGAAATCTTCCTCGCCCCGCATAAAAAACGATCAAGATAAACATGGCACAGCAAGGGATGATACAGACCCGAAATCAGTAGGCCATGCGAGTTCGAGTTCGTCGGCAGAACTTTTGTTTATGGTAAATTCACATACTACTGTAATATACATACAAAATACATAAAAACATTATTTTGCAAAATGATAAGCCAAAATATCCAATTATTCCAGAGAGGCGACTCATTAGACACGGTATTTTTGTCATCCCCACCGCAAGTACAGCGCCACAGTTCTTCGCCAATTTTTAAAAAGCTATTTAAGGATTCATCCAGACACATTTCCACACGCAGCTTGTACAAAAATAACTCGGAAGAAAATATTGCATTTGAAAAACTACATAAAGGAAACTATATTGCTACTGTATCAGATGTTTCAGGAAATTTAAATAGGCAAGATAGTGTTGTCCTTGATATTTGTGACAGTTCGAGCTCCAGCTCATCCTCAAGTAAACTTAGTGTTAAGTATGAAGATATGGAGCAAAAAAGAAACGAAAATGTATTTGCTAATGTACACCATAATGACTGGGAGGTAAAAATGCTTGCTGTAGAAATGGCTAAGCAGGAAAGAAAGCGTGCAAATTCAACAGATTTCAAATATAGCAATTCTATTTTAAGGCGGCGTCGAAAATTTAGTGATACTGAAACAGATATTAGTGATACAGAAGCAGATGTTGAAGCTTTAACTTCATCTAGACCTAGAGCTTCAAGTTTGGATCAATTTAATTTAAGGCATGGTTTCGGAAAAGGCGTTTTTAAAGCAATTAGTATCGATCGTGATAAAAATAAACTTTGAGATTTGCCAAAATATTTTGTGGGGGTGATGGTGTTTCTAGGATTAGTCAAAACGATTCCAATAACATTTGAAGTATGACTGAAAAGTATTTACTAAAAGACAACATAATGAAAAAATTCGAAAAATATGAAAAATTTTAAAATTGACAAATAACAAACCACGTTTTTTGTCGGAACTAGACAAAACAACGCATGCAGAAAACAGTACTTAGACTACATTCCGTCCATTGTACTGTTTTCATGTTCCTTCTAATCCGTTTTAAACGATTTACGAATAAACCTAAGCAGATTGTTGGCTCGCTACGTTATTAATCCGGTTCTAGCTTGTTCAGATCGTCTTATATATTTAAGAATGCTAGAGATATGTGCGCACATTTTATGCCAGTTCTCTGTTGATTTCAACATGTAGTCTACAATGATATTAGTTACTATCCTATGTGTTCCGTGTTTTCAGTAAGACCTGTGCAGGTTGGACAGTGTGGGGAATAGGGACACGAATTTCGATACGATACGATACCATATCGATACTTTTGGCATTCGATACCGATATTTTCTACTCGATAGTTTTAAAACGATATTTTTTGGAATCGAGTACCAGAACCCTAGTATCGTATCGAATGTCATAAACTCACATTCCAACACTGTAGGAAAAAAATTTTAGAATTAAAAAAAACATGCTAAGTTGAAAAAATATGCATATGAAAGAGCACCAAATCAACTCGTTTTAAATTTGAGTATATACGTTATAAAATATGTGGTTTTTTAAGAAAAAAAAAATATTTATTTTATATGTTCCGTCGATGGCCTGAACCCGGACCCTCTTGGCCGCAACCAATTGTATCAAGCGTCTTTGCACACTCAGCTACAGTTTGAATCAACATCACAGCGCGTGAATAGTGCATTATGTCATACCATGTATGTGTGTATGTGTTGTCACCGCTGTGCATGCTTTGTATACCATATACTTTCTTAATTACATATGAAAAAGCATCCGAGACGTGCAAAGCGCCATCCGTGTAGTGAAAATGCTTCATTTTAATACGGGCGTATTTGAATTGAATATTTCCATTATATGTACGTAGTGTATGTATAATGGAAAAATCCATTTTGTTACGACTTTTCATTTGATTTAAATACGAACATTTTTAAACGGTAATCAAATAAAAAAATGTTATTCTTACAACGCGTTATTTTTCTCAGTGAAGGATAATGTTATTAACAGCTCAACCTAATAAATCCCGGCGAGAGTTTTTCTACGCACGCACGCAAGTTGTTCTCATTTGCGTGCGTGATTTCTCAGAGTTGCATTTCTGTCAAATTTACAGAAGTTTGCTGAGAAAAATTTGAATTCATAGTCGCGCCAAAATGCCAAAAAGACAAATCTTGGAATTTGAGTTAGCTTTTTACGCACGCATATAAGGTTGGCCTGTAACAATTCTTCCCGATATAAATAGGGCTTTAAAGTGCAGAAATTTGTACTATGGTTAGGATTGCATGTGGTGGGATTTGAACCCGCGGCCTCGGTGCTTAAGTCAACACCTCAATCTCTACTTGTTGTAATAATAATAAAGTCCGGCGCTTACACAATATGTTAGTGTTTGGACGAACTTCTCCTCCGATTTTTCGCGTGGGCCTTAATGTTGTTGCACAAAGGGGATGCCTACAGTTTTTTGTCGACTCTGAACGGCGATTGTATTTTATGGGAAGCTGTTTTTCATTTTCAAGGTTGGCGCACTTCTAACCACTACACCCAGCGGCCTATATGCGAGCGGCAGATAAATTTTTTGGTTTTTGGTATCGATATTTGGAATATCGAGTCTTTTTATTCCCATATTAATGGGTACCCGATATTTTTAAAGCGATACTTTAAATGAGTACCATATCGATACTTTCGGTTCGATATCGTCTCCCTAGTGGGGAATCTCCATGCCCAAATATTTTTAGATACTCTCCATAGGCGCCATGTCCCGAAAGAAACTGTAGTTTAAGTCACCGTGGGCTCCAGCTCCAGCCAGGTTTTAATGCATGGAATGAGCTTATGAGTCCACCTACCCTTTTCCGATTTATCCTAACGCTTTTGCCAGATCTGCCTAGAGCGACATCTTTCCTGCTCTGCGACTTCTTTTCAGTTTAAATTGGTATTTCCAACAGATGTATGTACGCTTATACACTCTTTGCATCTCGTTTGCCAGGATACGTACGGGAATCAGTCCGGAAATTACGAATGATGCTTCTTTAGATATTGTTTGGAATCAACAAATTAACCCTAGTTCGCTTAGGCGATATACAGATGTGGGTATTTTCGCATAATATTTTAGGCTCATTGTTTCAGCCCAAAATGGGAGCACCGCAGAGTAAGAATGAGCTCACCAGCTTACTAAGCAATGCCCTTCTACAATGTTTGGGACCGCCGATATTTGACATCATTCTAGATAAGCATGCCTATAAATTTTATGCTTTCTTTGCTGCATATTCCAGGTGGGCCTTAAAGTTTAACTGGCCATCAATCATTACCCCCACATATTTGCAATGCGCGCCTATCACAATCAGGTGTTTGTGTCACGTGAAGTGACCAGCCAGCAGTCCAACAAGTTTTCTGCAGTCCGGTCTGCTCAGTGCGAGTAAAAAAAAACTAGGTAGACCTTCTGAGATTGAAGGCAACATGAGTTTTGCCCACCTGCAGCCCCTCCATTCCTCTCAGTCATTGCTGAGCGAAGTATTCACCCAGTTTCTGATGGTGACTTAGTTGGACGAAGGTGGGAGTGCTATGGCTGGTCGCGGACCGAGGAATGCCTGGTCTGATCCTACTCGGGCCAAATGGTCAGATGTCTCATTACCAGGTACTTCCGAGTGACCTGTCATCCAGAGTAAAGAAATCTCGTTATGTTTACTAACATATTTTAGTCGAGACTTGCATTGCGGAACTAGTTTGCAATGCAGCTAGCTAGTGCAGCTTTGCTATCACTGCAGACACGGAAACTCCTTCCCCTCCACCAATTTTCCACCACATAGTCCGTGGCCTTAAGGATTGTGAAAACCTCAGCCTGGAAGTCCGAAGCATAGTCTCCAAGCAAAAAGTGAAGCGTATCCCCAATAACTTCGACAAAGACCCCAGATCCTGACCCAGAGTCAGTTTAGGGGCTATCTGTAAAGATTCGACAACGACTGAGTCCGGACTCACGCTGGCATTAAACCAGCATTCAGACTCAGGGAACTCAGCATTATAGAATCCCTCCAACAAAGGTAATGGTGGCATACTATCCTGTGGCATTGAAAATACACAAGTTCTTAGATCTCTGCCACCCCCCGGGATTTCCGTCTCGCCTGTTATACATACCAATATCCGTTTCTTTTTTAGTCTGCAGGTAGCTTCCCGCGTATGAAGACAAAAACTGACGGTAAGTGCAGCAGGGCATCAAGAGCAGCGCCAGGTGTTGTAGAGAAAGCTCCCGTACAGCACACCGCAATCGTGCTTAGAAGTTTATCAAGTAGATTCCCCACGCTATTGAATGAGAGTCTGCTCTACCATACCACTGACGCGTAGCTGATTATGGGCTTGATTGTGAACAGCTTTTCAATATACACAGACGAACGAGAGCACAAAGCGTGTTGCCCGAGCTCGAGCAACTCGGTGCCCCTCTCCTTTCCTCGTCACGCTCTCTCCTACGAACGCCGAGTTGCGGCAACAAAAATCGCCGTGTGTAAATGAAACGAGCAACACCAAAAGGGAATGTGAAAAATCGCGTCGACAAAAGTTTCCGTGTATAAACGCAGGGGCACCGAGTTGCTCGTGCTAGGGCAACACGCTTTGTGCTCTCGTTCGTCTGTGTAAATTGAGTTAGCGGTTCACAGCTACGCGTATATATTGGTAGACCAAACAGCGTGCGTTCATATATGTATGTAGCTACAAGTGGCATTGATGCCTTATCGAACGTTCACTGCTATCATTCTCGTTCATAAGTGAATGTAAATGCTGCGTCAAATATTCGAGGAAAGTTGGTGTGGCTAGAGATCAGTGTTGCCAAACATGGGCTTATGGAGATATAAATCCAGAGAATTCCCTTTGGTGACAAATCCCACGTTTTGCCAAAGACCTGTTTACATTGCTAAAATGCTGTCAATGCTTTGGAGGTAATGTGCTGACGTGAGATTTCCACAATAGTTTCGTATCAGGGAACTGCAATTATTCGTGTTTTTAAGTGATTGGTTGAATAGCACAAGAAATAGTGTTAGTGGATATTATTCATTGCAGAATATTCACACATATGCACTAACACTATTTTACGCTCGGCACACAAACCGAGAGCATGTACAATGACTAAGTTCTCTGTTGATATGCATTGTTGTAGTGCTCAATTCTCTCATTGAGCCATTAAACAAATTAGTTATACTGAAATGAGTAGGAGCACTAAGAAGCACCAATAGTTCAGTTGAGTGATTTTAGTGAATTTAGTAATTTTCGTCGTTTATAGTACGGATGCCCAAATCAGCACATATATATCAGCGGTGCTTGTCAAGCGCGGAAGCAAAAAGTTATCGGAAGGGGAAAACGAAGTCAACAGAATAGTAAGATTGTATGTGTGACAGTGATGGAAAATGAGTGTGCATAGTGCCATTTTCGGCCCATTCGGAAGTAGCCGGCACCTTCAGCACAATCGATTGATTTTCGGCACTATTTTTGCGTACCTCAATGCAACTAATAAATATTTATTTCAGATCCGCAATTAAAAATACTTTTCTTTACATTTAATCGTATGTGCCTAAATTGGTAAATGATATAAACATAGAAACGCAAGCAGAAGAATCTCGCTTCCACATTCGGCATATGCGCTTAACATTTTTGTTTAAACAAATTTGTCGAAATTTCATCTCTAAAGCAAATATTAAATATCATTTAATATATTTTAGATTTAAATAATCATTTTTAGTGGTGGGTGAGTCCGAGATGTTTAAATGATCGAGATAGTACATTCAATTCGCGTAGATTTTTGAGAACTTTTTTCGTTGAAGGTGTTGCACTTTTTCTTCCATACTGAAATTTGTGTACATCATTTATCATTGTCTAACAAAAACTACAAAATAAAGCTTAATTTAAAATATTGGAATAAAAAACAACAACGCTACACGCGCATTCATCCATATAACATAAAATGCGAACGTTCGTTATATGGAAGAAAGTGCGCAACACCGCAAACAGAAAAATTCAAAAAATCAATGGTATTTTCTAGACACTTCAGACACATTGCTTTCACATTGTTAACCCAAAACATCTCTACAAATTCTGAAGAAAAACTGTGAAAATTTGATGAAACTTTGTTGATTTTTTTCATTCTTTCAAGTTTCGATTTATTCGCAAGGTTTTTGTTTGATAATGAGCTACGATTTTATAAAACAATAATTAAAATTATTTAAAAAAATAAAATAATTACCGGGTGACCGTCTAATTTTGTCAAAGATAAAGACAATGATGATAAAATATTAATACACTATATAGGTCAGTTCATATTAATGAACATAAAATGAGATCCTCAAGGGAAATTTATAATTTCAACGCATGGAATTTACATACATTTTTTTACTTTCAACCCCCGAATTGCTCAATTACTTCTATTTCTGCAGGATCGCCATTAGGTAAATTGCATTTCCAAAGATTTTTTCAAAATAAATAGCGATAAGGGATATTTCACCCGCCGATGAAAAGAAATCGCAATCACCATAACGCACATCACTAATATTACTGTTCACAATCACGTATACATTCAATATTACCATTCATAATTTCGTTTTGTAACAAATATGAAATATAGGTATATCCATTTACTTAAATGTAAACGGATTATGAATCAAAGTGCTAGAAGAGATTTGAGCGTTTGGTACAAAAAGTTTTTTTGATGTTGAAATTGTACTTAAAATCGTCAAATTGTACTTTTGTACATTTTAAAATTAATTGTACTGAAAAAAGTACAATTGTACTTAAAATATCAACACTGTTTCACTGGCGCTGTACTTGCTGCAGCGATGCCAGATTTGAGCGTACCCAATTTTTTACCGATAATAACTCATGCGAGAGATTTGGGTATTGGGCATTTTACAAGCGTATTAGGAAGTATACATATCTGTGTTCGTATAGAATAGTAGCTTATGTCGGAAGACTGGCTTTAGTATAATGAACCATTCGCAGCATACGATTGCGAAAGACTCACTGGCGCCGAGTCGTTGAAGAACTCTTGGAAAATAAACGTAAAAGAGGCAGTTGCGATGCTAGCAAGTAAATATTCGTATAAAGTCTCATAAAAAAATTCCTTGTTGCTTAAAGAATATAGGAAATGGGACATTTTACTAAAGCCAGCCTCCCGACATAAGCTACTATTTCATACGAACACAAAATTTATTCGTCTACAAATAATGTTGATTATTTTAATTAAGTACTAAGATAAGTTTGTGAATCTTATCAGTGTTCTATGTAAGAACCAAAAATCAATCCCCTCGCCAATTAGACTCTTGTTTTAATATAAAAATATACATAGCGCATTTACTCAATACTTGGTCTGGCATCCCTGTTTGAGCATTGATGTGCTCAGCTCACTGTTGCCAAGGTCGTGCATTTTGCACTAAATTTAGTGCTTTTGGGAAACCAAAAAGCCAAAATAATTGGAATTCAATGCTTGGTGCGTTATTTAGTGATGCTTTTTTAATTTAAGCACACCGAATGCATAGGTACATATGTATGTATGTATACACTATACACTAATATTCTACATTAAGATGGAATTCATTTACTGGATAAAATGTGAGGAATAGGTAAATTAATCTGTTTTGCGTTGTTATAAATGTGTTGAAATTACTTTATTAATAAAAACGTGAGGAAATGGATATGTATATACACTTTTTACTGAATAAAAAAAATTATTAAACATGATAATAAAAACTTGGCGCTTTTGTTTTGGAAAAATTGGCTTTTTCTGGTGGCCTGATGCTGGCTCAGTTCTCGCAAAAGTACACATACATACACGCATTTTTACTTGAAAATAAGTGTGTAGTGGTTAATATGTATACGTTGCCATCTCCGTACAGCTCACTTCACCTCGCCTAGCACGCTCGCGTGNCACCGCGCCAAGCACGCTCGCATGCGCGCAGTTCGCCCGCGACGTCAACTGCGTGCACCTCTGCTGTGCATCCCTAGTTTATAGCAACAAAACATGTACAAACGACGAGAAAGCGACAGCATGCGAAGGCACACTAACACACTCTCACTTTTAGCTCACACTTCCCAGCAAACATTTGGAGTCATAAATGAGTCTTTAAGGAGTCCCATTTCGGAGCCTTTGTGCTCATTATGAGCTCATTTAAGAGTCCGAAATGAGGGTGTTTCCCTTCCTGCGAAGGTCGACCTATATGAGCTTAAATTCATACATCAAATGAGCCTCAATATGAGTCATATTGGACGATTATTGGCCTCATATACGGCTCATTTTGGACTCTTTTTGAAGCTCTTAAATGACTCTTATTGGCCTCATAAATGCCTACTTTCGGAGCTCCGTGTATGCTGTTCTGTGACTCCTATTGGCTTTGTTCTTCTTCTCTCTTAATGAACTTACTTTAGAGCCATGTTAGCAAGGAATTCATTTCAAATACTGTTGGATATTTATATACAAACCTCTGCGCATACATATATACATATGTTCATATATTGCAGCATTCATGTAATAGCAGTTGCTGCAGCTAAATTTTGTTTATT
>NW_016157168.1:6311-33322 GCF_001687245.7 Rhagoletis zephyria | reverse complement strand
TCCCTGCTGAAGTCTAGAAAAAAGAAGTCTGATGAGGAGATGTGGTGATCTCCGAAATAGTGCTATAACTTCTACCGCTTAGACTTTGTTGCTTTTTAAATTTTTCCTAATAAACCATCGTGGTACAAAGCTCAATAAAAATATTAAAAATAAAATTAATAAAAAGTTATTTCATTCTTTCCTTACCGGGACAATTGTTACATCGGTGGGCAACGACGCAATTACAGAACTTTAGACAGAGCAATATTTTTCGATCGGGTTCAAATCGGGCGATTGTGAGGGCCTATTCACGAATTCAAGTGTATTTGCAAAGTTACTGTAGCTCACCAATGTAAAAACCCCACCTCCTTTCTATTTGAAGAGTAAATTTGTTGATGCAACAAAATGGAGCAGATTTTCAGTTGAGCGAAGTAGAGGACTAGGTTTCAAATTTTTTTCGACAAAACGGAACAAATGTACTCCTATCGGAGCGAAGTCCGAACGATGGCTTATTGCGTATATGAGGAAAATGTATGCTCTTTGTTTGGTACACAAAGTCAGTATTACCGCAGCCTAGAGGTGCAAAACTATCGATAGTCAGACCATCGATAGTTTTCGATATTATTTTCAAAACTATCGATATATCGGCGATATATGGTATTGGCTCAATTTTCGTATGAAGATTTCCTTAAGAATATATTTCGAACTACGTTTGGATATTCTTGTAAACTACTGTACACTTTTTTAATTAATAATTATTATTAATAATTTTTTTAATTGTTTAACCGTTAAGTTAGAAGTAAAGTTATTGAAATGGAAAAAAATGGGCGTACTGAAATTTTATATTTGTGGTTTTAGATATCCTCCGTCATATATAAGGCATTCATCAAGTAAATTTGATTTTTAGAAGGAGAAACCATGTTTTATCTGAGAAGTAATGGTTTTTATTTACCTTTTCTTAAATAGTAAATAGTGGTGCGTAGATAATATTGAAAGTTTTGGTATAAATTAATTTGTATCAGTTTTTTAGCGGTATTTTAAAAGATGCAAGGTTTTCTGTCATTTTCGAAATTTGACATTACTCTTTTAAAAAATAGCAACCAAATGAAAAGAAAAGAAGAAATAAAACTAAAATAAATACTGAATCACATGTCTGTCGGACTATCGATAGGACCAAAAAACAATCGATAGTAGGGAAAAATAATAAACATCGATACTATCGATAGTGCCATCGATAGTTTTGCACCTCTACCGCAGCCGTACTGCGATGAACATGATGTCGGTGGGATATAAATAATTTTTTCGCAACTTTTCATACCCTTCCTCCCGTAAACTGTTTTTCGCTTTCTCCAGCCCGCGCTCGCACTTTCGCTACTGCGCGGGCAAAAAAGTGCCCATGTCTGGTGAAGAGCACAACACTAGTTTTGGTTGGGTTAGCGGTGAGCCCATTTCCATCACACCGAGTGTTAATCATATTCAGGATAGGGATGGGTAAATTCGATATTCGAAGCTTCGATATTCGAATTTTGATCGAATTTGAGCTCCAAAATGGCGAATATTTGAAATCGAACTCTGTGTTGCTAAAATTCGGATAAAATCGAGTTTTTCCATCTTTATTTCCAAAAAATCAACTCATCAAATTTTTTCTTTCTGACTAAATTTGCCATCACTGTGTGTGGCACTCCATTTGTCTTAGCGATTCAAGGAAAAAATACATGTTTCTCGATCTGATGCATAAAAACAAAAAATCTGTGCCAAGAAGGAACTGTTATTCCAAACTCAATTTTAAAATTTTTTATAAAAAAACTAGTTTCTTTGTTGAATTTTTATTTTAAATTTTTAGAGGCTTTTACGTTAGTAGCATGAAGCTTTTGCCTGAGAAGACCCCTAGTAAAATTTTCCGGAGAATAATTTTTTAGAATAAATCAATCCATAAACGATCTGTCAAATTTGCTTTTTGCGAGATTTCTTGAAGTAAGGGTCAAATATGACCGTTTTAGACGGGATCTAATGGGTTAAAATGTTCTACGAAAATATTTCCCAAGAAATTTTAATATATATGTCTTAACCTTTAATTTCGCTCTGAAATTTATTTTAACTATTTTTTCGACTTTTTTGAAAACTACTTAGGCCGAGATATGAAAACTTTAGTAGGCCATAAAATAAAAATACGAGCTAACTTTTGAAAATCCATCGAGCGTTTTACTCCTGGATGGGTAGACATTCAGAAAATGTTAACAAGGTACGGGCTGGTTTCGGCTGTCGCACAGTGTAATTTTAGATTAACTTTTTAAACAGGTGGCCAATCTCTTCAAGCACCTCAACAATATTTTAATGGTTGCATAGTATTTTAAATACAACACTTCTTTAACTAAATTCGACTTTTCAAACAGGTGGCAACCCTCCCAAATGTAATTAAAAAATAAAGTTTATTCAAATCCATTTCGATTGATACACATATTGGAGTAATTTATTTAACTTATTAAATAATTTGATTTTGATTTTCTTACATATGGCACAAAACTAAAACCATGTCACACATCTACATTTCATTTGACACCTAACCCCTTTTTGAAAATCGAACGAACGATACAGATTTTATAACTTGGTGTTAAATATTTAACGCAAACATCTTCGAAATCGATTAAGAAGTTTCACTTCAAAAAAATTTTGCGAAATTCGAAAAAATTCGAATTAAATCGAATTTGCACCACCGAATTTCGAATCGAATAACCGAATGGTTGGGCAATATTCGAAATTCGGAAAAATCGAATTTTAACCCCCCACTACGCATCCCTAATTCAGTATTGTCTGCGCTTTCCTGTAAACATCGGGAAGAGATGGGCCCGTGACCAGACATGCCGTCCGTATAGGCTTGAGCGTAGATATCAGAGTCATTAAGAGTGACAAGAAGAGAATCACTTTCCAGGCGCTAGAGTAAAGGGAAAGCACTTACATCACTTCAGTGAAAAAACTGTTTCAAATTAACTTATACCAACACTTTCAATATTACTCATCACTATTTAATAATAATACATATTTAGGTAAATAAAGACCACGGCTTTTTATGTAGATACATATCTACAATCATTGGCTTTTGTTAAAAAAATTTTGATCAATATTGAACAAAATTTAAAATTAATTTGACTGTTATTCCTTCTTGGTATATTTTTTTTTGTTTTAATTTTATAGTGACTTTTACGTTGGTGGCATGAAGCTTTTGCCGAGTAAAATTTTCCGAAGAATATTTTCGAAAATATATCAATATTCTAACGAACTTCCAAATTTGCTTTTTGCGGGGTTTCTTGAAGTAAGGGTTAAAACGATGTTTTCAGGCGGGAGCTAAAGGGTTAAAATGTTCTACGAAAATATTTCCCTTGAAATTTTAGTATATAGATATGGCTTAGGCTTTAATTTCGCTCAGACATTTATTTTAGCCATTTCTTCCACTTTTTTAAAAACTATTTAGGCCGGGACATGAAAACTTTAGTAGGCCATAAAATAAAAAAAGCTAACTTTTGCAAATCCATCGAGTGTTTATTACTGGATATGTATACTTTCAAAAAATATTAGCAAAGTCCGGGCTGGTTTGAGTTGTCATAAAATTGTCGCACAGTGAAGTAAATTCAAGAAAAACCAAATAATTTTCCAATTTCAATTCATTTAAAATTTTCAATAACTCTACTTCTAACTTTACTGTTAAACATTACAAAACAACGTGTTAAGTACCTTAAAAACGTATCCTAACCTCATTTTTCAATGCATTTTTAAAAAGATCTTCATATGAAAATTGGGCGAAAACTTTATAAGATACTATCGGAGATATATCGATATTTTAAAAAATGATATCGAATTATATCAATGGTCTGAATATCGACAGTTTTTCAGCTCTACTGGACATGTTTTTGCAATATTTAACAGTTCAGTTAGAAGAAAAGTTGTTGAAGCTTTCAAAAGTATTGAAATTGAAAGAATCCTCTGGATTTTCATGTATTTAATATATTGCGGTTTGAAAGACATTTTCCTGTCCTATACATATAAGGCATTCAGTGAATAAATTAGAATTTTAGAACGAGAAACCCATAATTCAATAATACACGGTTATGTAATTTGTGACAGCGCAAATTCGACACTCCTTTATCAAGTTTTGTATTTTGGAAGTAGGAGAAAGACACAAACTATACAATTAAAAGTAAAATATGTATTAATAATTCTATATGAATTTGTAATATATTTGGTGTTTGAATGGAAATATTAAACAATACGTAAAAATATGCATTCTTAATTTAAGTCATGTGTCATTACCTGTAACACATCTAGAATGCCGACCGTTCGGCTATGCAAAAAGAACTTTTCACGCTCATTTCATCCATGCCAAAATTATTTGGCGCAAGTAAAAAAATGAAGAAGATATAAGAGGTTAAAGTTAAATTTTCTCATTTTTTAAATATTAGTATCTTATGAAATACATAAAAGATTAATATACTAACGAAGTCACAATTAATTTACATATCTTTCATCTGATATACATAATTTATATGCTTTTTTATATTTTTAAGCCGAAAACACTAAAATATGAACACATGTTAATTTTCATGAAATAACCTTTTTTTGGAAAAAACTGCATAATTAATGCTAAGGAAATATATATTACTTAGAAAGTAAAAGTAATTATCTCTAATTCGATATACATATTTGATCATGATCTGCTTTTGGGTTTAAAGAATTTAGTAATAATAAAAAATATAAATAAATCTCTTATATCTTCTTTATTATGTACCGAATAAATTTGGTATGGTTGAAATCTGCGTCAAAAGTTCTATCAATCCGCATTTTTGTTTTTTTTATAAGCTTTTATTTAACTTGCTCATCGCGCGGAAATTTCCAATCGATTTAACTAACTTCCCGACTTGAAATTTTCAGCATAGTTCCAATCACGATGACAATGCAATTTAAAATATAAATGAATTCCCTAGATGGTCCAGGGGTCATGATACAAAGGCGGTCAAAACACTGTAAAATTTATGGCTAACAGAGCGTAAAAACGCTTTAAATTTGTTACAGCTGCCGGCGCTAGTAAACAGTAAGTATAGGTTCAGGCGCTAGTAAGAGNGAGGGGTCATGATACAAAGGCGGTCAAAACACTGTAAAATTTATGGCTAACAGAGCGTAAAAACGCTTTAAATTTGTTAAAGCTGCCGGCGCTAGTAAACAGTAAGTATAGGTTCAGGCGCTAGTAAGAGAAATACCGGAAATTAGCTTCAGCTGTGCTTAACATGGCCAAATTGTTAAATTTTAGGCACTTCTGTTAAGAATTACATTATTTGGTTTCCTCACACAGGGAGTTAGTGAAATACAGAGATACGATAAAAGGCACGCAAAGTGTACATACTTCTACGAAAAAAAATGTCAGTTAGTACGATATGCTTCTTGTAAATATATACTGTTAAAGCGATGTGGACAATGCTACAAGGTGGGGTGCCATGGGATGTTAAAGGTAAACGAAAAATAATTAACATAGATACCGTGAGGTCAAAAGGCTGAGCTTAGGCGAAAATGCTCAGTTTAAGATAGAATTTACATTTAAAAAACTTTTCTATTTAAAGCAACAAGATAAAATCTCCATAGGAGCTGTTTGCTCATAGAGCGCTACTGCTATGCAAATAACAGAGAGCAGGTGACGTCAATAACGATGTTTAACTAGAGGTTAGTGTTAACAAGAGATGGTGAAAACAATCCTTAGGGCCGTTTTTTCAATGTCTGGTTATCACAACCTCCCAGTTAAATGTCCTTATCCAAAACCTCCGGTTTGTGTTAACCGGAAATTGAACGGCCCTTAATCAATTGTTGTCGTTTGACAGCGTGGAACTCTCTGCAGTGCGTTTGTGATTCGGATTCAGCGTTCTACGAAAAAATTTGTTAATCAAATAATTTGGTGTTAAAGACATAAATCTGAAAAGTGCTCTAGCAACGCTGCAAAAATTTTAATTTCCTGTGTATTCGTCTTAAGAGCGTACATATCTACATATGTATGGATATACAAATCGGCGATGTTTTTGCAAAACCGCCCATCGACCAATTGCAAAACAGCCTATCTCGCGGCACTCAAATTACAGGAGAGCGAAAAAATGTTTTTTGTTTGAAGACGGTATTTGCTCTAACTATTGTTTTACAAATCTGTTGTTTAATACCGATTTTACAATTCTTATGCATAAACCTCAATGCCTGGAGTTCAGGGTTACCAAATGTCATTTTTGTCACAATGGCGATAGGCAGTTTTGCAACTGGTCAATGGGCGGCTTTGCAAAAACATCGACGATATGTATGTAGTTAACTTGCATACATATGTTTCCACAGAATGCTATATATTCTTGCAATACTAGATATAAATACTACTTCGTTCGAAAGCAGGTGTGCTTTCTTATATAAGTGTGTATAATTTTCCAAATAATTTTGCAAAAATTTCCAGATACAGAACAAATATAAAACCTAAATGTACAGTGGCTCACAACTTATTTCATACAGGTAAAGTATTAAAATTTCCAGTGCTGTGTTATGAAAACCAAAACGTGTATCGATGCAATTTAAACACCAAGTTGTTGAAATGAAAGGGTAGTTTTAAACAGCAACTTCATTTTTATTATTTGTCGGTTGTTTAACAAATTAAGAATTAAAAACTAAAAACATTACCAAATGTTATGTTACAGCTTATTTCATGCAGCGCATTTTTTCTAAAAATAAGTTAGATAAATTATAAAATATATTTAATATTTAGTGTGCTTTTAGCTTTAAGCCTAGGTGGCATTGACTCTACTAGTTTTTTCGTGGTTTCTGGTTCGATTTTGTTCCACTCTTCCAAAATTGAACTTTTCAGCTGCTCTGTGTTGCTTGATATTTGCGGATGTTATTCTCCAACAACGACCATAAATTCTCAAACACATTTATGTCTGGGGACTGGGCAGTGGTTTCATTAAATGTGGACAGTTCCATATCAGCCAGGTCTGCACGATTGCCGATTTTTGTTTTGAGTCGTTATCTTGGTAATAACGGAAATTTCGATGTATTCCAAGTTTCTCGGCACTTTGAAGCAGGTTATCTTTTAATATATTTAGGCACATTATTTTATCCATAATACCCTCAACAAAGACTAAATTTCCAACGCCAGCTGCGGACATACATGCCCATACCATAACACTGCCACCACCATGTTTTACAGTTGGCTTGATGTTACTTTTCTGGAGCTCGGTATTGGGTTTCCGCCAAACGTAAGTCACTCCATCAGAACCGAAAAGATTGAACTTTGACTCGTCAGAAAAAATTACTGTCTTCCAGAAATCTGAATCCTTAGTTTCCAGCTCCCTGACAAAGGCAACTCGGCTTAGTTGTTTTTTTTTTGTGCTAATTTGAACTCATGTGCACGTAGCACCCGCCGCACAGTTTCGACGCAAAATGATTTTCCTAGTTCCAGCTGAAGCTCTGTGGTTAGTTTAGGAGCCGATATATATACGCTCGTCACGTTCATTGAAAATTTTATTTGGTGCATTTCGGCCTTTATATCGTATCCGATTTTCATGAACGAAGCGCTAAATTATTAAATTAACCAATGCAGCAATTTCTCGCTGCGATTTTACATTTTTGAAATGGTTTATGACCAATTCTCGCTGTTCAATCGTCTTACGATGGCCCATTGGACTTAAATTTTTGTACTGATCACTTAACGCTCAAAAACGTATAAAAAAACCAAGACACCGTTAACCGCGCGACCGCCTGTCGCCAAAATGAAGACAAATGCGAGCATGAAATGAGTTGTGACCATAGATCTTGCTATGCAGCTGCGTTTCGTGCTTTTGCGTGTGTGTGGCGGTATTTCTGCGAATACTACTCTGTTTGCCATATTAGTTGCGTTCCTTGTCTCCCAGAAATAGACAGAAATAGTCGGATAGATTTAGTCAAAAAAGCGTTTATTAACTCGAAAATGACAGCAGAAACGAGAGACAAACACTCAGTGAGATTGACTCTCTTCAGTCCGAAGTAGTCAGATTTAGTCAGAAGAATTTTTGTTGGCAAAATCTTGGAAAGTGTCAAGGTCAACTGAATTTAAATTAATGGAAATTAAAGAATACGCGAAAAGTGAGAATAATCTAAAAACTAAAAAAAAAGTGAATTGAAAGTGGAAGGAGGCAAAGAATAATTGATATAGTAAGTGTTTATTGTGCTTGTGATTGTGTGAATGTGTTTTGTACATACATTTCTATTCTTATTTGACGTTAGTTTTGTTGTTGCCATTTTTTGTACTAAAATTGTGGTTTTTTGCGTTCCTTTACTTTTCCTGTTATGCTCATTTGGCTTACGCTCTTGTTTAGGCCCCGGACTAAATTTGCTAGAACTTTTCGACCCACCCTAATACTCACTAATTAACATACTTACGATATTATGGTTGCCGTCGATCTGTTAACTACTATGTTAAGAAAATATGCAACCATAACTTTCGTTAAATAAACAGTTCGACCGGCAACCGTAAATAAAACCAAAAACGGTTTACTTACTCGTTTAGCGACTATCCGAGAAGGAAGACATCCAGCCACCAAGTTCCAGAAATTTTTATTCGAAAGGTAATCTGTAATTCCAATATATGTACATATATATATATATACACAAAATTCTAAGTGAATAAACACTCTTATTATTAGTTATACTAATACCGAGTTATTTCTATTTTCTTGCTCCAAGTGTTGCGCCGATGAATATGGTCCTTTGTCGACGAGACTGAAAAAGTTTATCTCACCAGCACCAACAAGTTGTTTGCCAATCAGGACAGGCTAATCCGCGAGAATACGTTAACCACAGCAGCAGTTTAAGGATTCAAAACCTACAGCAGTTACTAACATACAGCAGCTTTCAGCAGATTCGACACCTGAGAAAAAAAGTTTTAAAGGTACGTGGTTAAAAATTTCACTGCACTGTATTTTTTGTGAAAAATTCGCGCCAGAGAGCTATAAATTGTGTAAATCTAAACAACGCGAGTGATTTTGTGAAGTAAAGAGACTTAAGTGCGTTAAAATATTCCGTTTGCTTGTTAGACACACACAAACACATATACAAAAGTGCGCGCTACGGCCATTTCGAAAAGTTGTAATGTACTTCAAATAAGAGTGAAACAACTTGCAACAATATTAATTTCGTTGATTAATAGCGAAGTAATTAATTCACATAAAGAAAAATTCTGAATAGTCATTTTCATTCGTTCGTTGCTTGCATTTCGTGTTAATTCACTAGCAATAACACTGCACCTTTTATTCGGTGTACATAACCTAACTTTTCACGGCACTTGCGCTTGCATAGAAGTTATATCTTCAGCAAATCAAATTCACAAAATCACTTTCACGTTTTGAGTTATTCACACATGCATATACATATATCTATAAATATATAAAAAATAAAGGCGCTCTTTACAATTGCGGGAAATAAAATACCATAATCGCGTTCATATTTTTCAACAATACCTACATACATATGGTTGGCGAGCAATAATTTAAATACATATACATATCTACATCATATTTTTGAAATAAGCACTTTTTATATATTTATAACCGGTGTTAATAAACATACATACATACATATAGAAAGTGAATTGGTTGCATACTTTTAATTTATAAATCTGAGATTGACTTGGTGGAAATTTCGATTGGTACACATTGCTTTAACGAATTGGGGTTGTTAGTAGTGTTTTTCTTTTCTTTTTTGACCATCTGCGTTTGGAAAGTCCGCTTTTGTTGTGTTGCTTATCCTAATCGAAGACTTTAAAGTTTTAGTAAGGTCGTATTTACCGATTAAAAGTCAATATGGAAACTTTCAATCGCTTAACCGACTCGGTCATAAAGTTTGAAATAGACTTCATGAGTACGCCCACTAATGAGCATTCAATACACTCGCTAAGAATTCAGCTAACTGATCTGAAAGCTATGTGGGATAAAGCCAAGGCTCTATTTGACGAGCTTCTAACAACCGAGTCACTTCCTGCAAAAGATCTGAGTGCAATAAGAAAAAAAATAAAACGAGCTACTCAGCTTTCTTGCGCTGCATGTCGAAAATAAGCGATCTGTGTGATAGGTTAGATAAAATAGAAAAAGAAAACGAGGACATGTCAACTCGTTCAAACAACATACATCTCCCACCCTGCGACACACTTTTCGTGACATGTTCACATGTTTGAATAAACGGCTTACACCAGTAGAGAAGCTATATCACCTTAGACAGAAAACGCAGGGTGAGGCCAAGGAGATTGTTAGCAAGTGTCCCTTAACTAATGAAGGCTTTAACACAGCCTGGAAGCATCTCTGTGATAGGTACGAAAACAAGAGAATCCTGGTCAATACACAATTGAAGATTCTCTTCAACTTAAAAGCGGTCGAAACTGAATGTGGAACATCGATCAACAGACTGAAAAGGGATATCAACAATTGCATATCTGCCTTAGAAAGCCATCAGATCGATATTTCAAATTGGGACCCAATAGTAACGTACCTATGTTCTACAAAACTGCCTGAGGTGACACTTTCGCTGTGGGAACAATCGGTAGAGAATAAAACTGACCTTTCTAAGTGGACAGATATGGACCGATTCCTTTCACATAGGTTCCAAACGCTAGAATCAGTCTCAGTTTTAAGAGGAATCACGGTTTCAAAACCACCAAAGGTTTCGAACTATAAGCATTCCTCTGAACCCTCGCATAAGAGACTTGGCGCTTTTCAAACAAGTGTCGCTAAATATATGTGCAAAATGTGCCAGAGTAACGAACATAAGATGCATCTGTGTCCAAGGTTTCGTAAATTATCCGTAGACGACAGGGTTGCTTTCGTAAAAAACAATAATTGTTGTTGGAACTGTCTCGCCTTTGGACACTTGGTATCGAAATGCACTAGTTCGTTCAATTGCGCCACCTGCCATTCTCGACGTCACTCTCTCCTACATGTTCAAAAAGCACCACTAAAGGCAACAAATAGGAATGACATTTCTGAACCTTTGGATACTTCAGCATCCACATCCAGACAGGCTCAAATGCGACGCGAATCTACAAAAGGCAAAGGCAAAACTGTTAATAAGGTAAAAACACATCACGCTAACACAAGCAAAGGTGTATTATTGGGTACAGCTCGTGTAGACATTCTTTTTAATGGCACGAAGTTCTCAGCGAGATCACTAATTGATTCGGGCTCTGAGTGTTCTTTCATTACGGAAAGGCTCAGANTTAGACATTCTTTTTAATGGCACGAAGTTCTCAGCGAGAGCACTAATTGATTCGGGCTCTGAGTGTTCTTTCATTACGGAAAGGCTCAGACGCAGAATCAACCTGCCGACCAACAAAATGCATGCCCAAGTTTCGGGCAACAACAATGCGGTTTCTGCGGAGGTGAAAGAATCATGCTCAGTTCAACTCAGGTCACCCATTGATCCACTGATTTCGATAGAAGCGATGGTGTTAGTTTTACCCAGACTTACTGGAAATTTGCCAACGTGCCACATCAGTGCACTCACGCAGCAAGCTTTTTCAGACCTTGTCTTGGCGGATAAAAGGTTCTTCATAAACGAGCAAGTCGATCTTGTTCTAGGTGGTGACATCTATCCCCAAATAATTTTAGGCGGTATTCGAAAGAATGTTCTAAGTACGCTATTAGCTCAAGAGATAGTATTCGGTTGGCCACTGACGGGTCGGGCAGACTCAGACAATCCAACTACTAATCGCGTATCGTTCTTCAATGAAGTGGCCCTGGATAAACAACTCAGCCCTTTCTGGGAGTTAGAAGACATCCCGAGAGACAGGATAATAACAGCGGAGGAAAAGCAATGCGAGGAGCTCTACAAACGAACGACAATGCGGAACCAAGATAGAAGATACATCGTGTCTCTTCCATTTAAAGACGATTTCCCATCTTAAGTCACATTAGGGTCTTCACTGAAAATAGCCTTTTCCCAGTTTTACAAAAACGAAAAACGGTTAGAGAAAAATCCTGAGTTGCAAAAGGAGTATAATAGAGTAATCATGGAATATGAATCCATGGGCCACATGTCGAAAGTAAATTCAATTCAGTCAGCAGATTTCGTAGACAACTATTATCTACCTCATCATTCTGTGATAAAAGCAGAGAGCACGTCAACAGAGGTGCGTGTAGTTTTCAATGCGTCTTCTCCAACAGCGAATGGTGTCAGTCTGAACGATGTTCTTGTGCCAGGACCCGTGCTTCAGTCTGACCTGACAATATTCATTCTTCGCTGGAGACTTTTCAAATACGTTTTCAATAGCGATATTGAGAAGAAGTATAGACAAATTCTGTTAGATTCCAATCAGACCAAATACCAATGGATAGTTTTCCGACCTTGCCCGAACGATCCCATCAGCCTTTATGAACTAAAGACTGTGACTTTCGGCGTGAATTGTGCTCTTTATATTGCAATGAGGACATTGCTGCAATTAGCTGAAGATTCTGAAAGCTCTCATCCGATAGCCTCGAATATTTTGCACAAACACATGTATGTCGATGATGTTCTCGCTGGCGGACACACCATCGACTCTGCGATACGAGCTAGAGACGAAGTCATCACTGTTTTACAATCAGCCGGTTTTCCTCTGCGAAAATGGACTTCGAACTGCAGCCAAATACTACAAGGCATTTCAAAATCACATCTGTTGAGTGAAGACTTTTTGGAGTTCGAGGACACTAGCAGTGTGAAAGCGCTTGGTATAAGATGGAACGCTCACTCTGATCAGTTCTATTTTATAGCCAAGCCTATCGAAACCCCGAGAGTTTCACAAAGATATCGATACTTTCTGATATCACCAATCTTTTTGATCCACTTGGATGGCTAGCACCGATAATTGTTGTTGCGAAGATACTAATGCAAAACATCTGGTTAGAGGGTACGGACTGGGATGAGAACGTATATCGAAGAACATTAGACAGGTGGCAGACTTTCACGAAAAACTACAACGAAATCAACAACATACGTATTCCTCGATGGGTAGAATTCTCGCCAACAGAGCGTCGAAATTCATGGATTTTGTGATGCATCCGAAAAGGCATACGGCAAAAACTAGAGTTGCACCAGTAAAAACAATTTCCCTACCTCGATTAGAACTTTGCGGGGCTGTATTACTGGCAGAAATCATCGAATCGGTCATCCATAATCTCGACTTAGGCCACCTGCAGATGCACCTTTGGACCGATTCCACGATTGTTTTGGCCTGGATCCGCAAACCCCCNCGACTTAGGCCACCTGCAGATGCACCCTTGGACCGAGTCCACGATTGTTTTGGCCTGGATCCGCAAACCCCCATGTTCGTGGTCTACATTTGTAGCCTATCGTATTACCAAGATAATCGACAAAGTGGGAAACTTATTGGCACCACGTGGACTCAGCTACAAATCCCGCAGACTTGGCGAGCCGAGGCATACTTGTGCAAGAATTGGTCAACAATTCGTTGTGGTGGCAGGGACCTTCTTGGCTGCAAGAAGATAAAGAAAAATGGCCAACACAAGCCACAGACTTTACCACAAACATTGAAGAGAAACGGGTGAGCGTTCATACAACAACAACGACTGATAACACAAATGATATTCTTGACCGATTTTCCAGTTTACCAAGAGCTTTGAGAGTAATATCTTACGTGTTAATATTCTCTCAAAGAACTCATCCGAAAACAAAAGCTTCAATTCAGCCGGAATCTTACTTAATTTCAGCCGATGAAATTAAGCCAACGACAACCCGCTTAATAACAATCTCTCAGAAGCAACACTACGGACTGGAAATCGCGAAATTAAAATCGGGAGGACCGATCGATGCGAAAAGCGAAATATTGCCCTTAAATCCTTTCATCGACAAGAACGGTGTATTGAGAACACGCGTTCGTCTTGGCGCATCTCTCGATCTGGCATACAACGAACGTTACCCAATCATCCTTCCTTATAATTGCAGGTTATCACGTCTGACTGTCCAATTCGTCCATGATGTCTCACTCCACGGTGAAAACCAACTAATGCTGCGTCTCATCCGANAGAGCGTCGAAATTCATGGATTTTGTGATGCATCCGAAAAGGCATACGGCAAAAACTAGAGTTGCACCAGTAAAAACAATTTCCCTACCTCGATTAGAACTTTGCGGGGCTGTATTACTGGCAGAAATCATCGAATCGGTCATCCATAATCTCGACTTAGGCCACCTGCAGATGCACCTTTGGACCGATTCCACGATTGTTTTGGCCTGGATCCGCAAACCCCCATGTTCGTGGTCTACATTTGTAGCCTATCGTATTACCAAGATAATCGACAAAGTGGGAAACTTATTGGCACCACGTGGACTCAGCTACAAATCCCGCAGACTTGGCGAGCCGAGGCATACTTGTGCAAGAATTGGTCAACAATTCGTTGTGGTGGCAGGGACCTTCTTGGCTGCAAGAAGATAAAGAAAAATGGCCAACACAAGCCACAGACTTTACCACAAACATTGAAGAGAAACGGGTGAGCGTTCATACAACAACAACGACTGATAACACAAATGATATTCTTGACCGATTTTCCAGTTTACCAAGAGCTTTGAGAGTAATATCTTACGTGTTAATATTCTCTCAAAGAACTCATCCGAAAACAAAAGCTTCAATTCAGCCGGAATCTTACTTAATTTCAGCCGATGAAATTAAGCCAACGACAACCCGCTTAATAACAATCTCTCAGAAGCAACACTACGGACTGGAAATCGCGAAATTAAAATCGGGAGGACCGATCGATGCGAAAAGCGAAATATTGCCCTTAAATCCTTTCATCGACAAGAACGGTGTATTGAGAACACGCGTTCGTCTTGGCGCATCTCTCGATCTGGCATACAACGAACGTTACCCAATCATCCTTCCTTATAATTGCAGGTTATCACGTCTGACTGTCCAATTCGTCCATGATGTCTCACTCCACGGTGAAAACCAACTAATGCTGCGTCTCATCCGAACGCAGTATTGGATCCCGAAGGTCAAAACTATGATAAGGTCCATCATCTACAATTGCAAGATCTGCACGATCTTTAAGAAACGCTCACAAAATCAGCTAATGGCGATACTACCACAAGAACGGACAACCTATTCGCGTCCGTTTACTAATACGGGGGTGGATTTCACCGGACCTTTTAATATAAAAATTTATCGCGGGCGCGGGTGCCGTATTTCAAAAGGATATGTTTGTCTTTTTGTTTGCTTTTCTACCAAAGCCATCTATTTGGAGGCCACAAGCGGCTTAAGTACAGCTTCCTTTCTAGCAGCTTTTAGCAGATTCGTTTCCAGACGAGGGTGCCCAAGAAACGTCTATTCAGACAACGGGACAAACTTTGTTGGAGCGTCACGAGCACTTAAAACAGAACTCAAAGCCTTCATAGCTGATGCTCGCACCAACGCTCTATGAAAGTATACCCATCAATCACTGTCTTGGCACTTTATACCGCCAGCGGGCCCGCACATGGGTGGTCTATGGGAGTCAGGAGTTAAAAGTTTCAAAACTCACTTTAAAAAGATAGCCTCAGGATGCAAATATACTTTCGAGGAACTCAGTACGCTCTTATGTAGAATCGAAGCGTGTCTCAACTCACGACCTCTGAGCCCAGCTTCAAATGAGCCAACTGACCTGGAGCCCCTCAATCCAGGTCACTTCTTAATCGGAGGACACATATTAGCCCCACCAGAAATCGATGTAAACGAGAACCCTGCATCGATAGTTAACAGGTGGCAGAAGCTAAAGGCATTGCATCAGCACTTCTGCAGAAGATGGAAGGCAGAATATCTGACGGAAATGCAAAAGCGAACTAAATGGAAGCTCTCTCAAAAGAACATGGAACTTGGAGACCTTGTCGTCATAAACGAGGACAACCTGCCGCCAAACGAGTGGAGACTGGTGAAGTTGCACCCAGGTTCAGACAACCGAGTGGGGGTAATNGAAGAGTGGTGAAGTTGCACCCAGGTTCAGACAACCGAGTGGGGGTAATTGATCTTATGACCGAAAAGGGACAGGTAACAAGACCACTGGTCAAACTATTTCTACTACCAGGCAACACTACAGAAACCAATGAGCCGACATCTTTTAAAGAAACAAGATCTAATTGATGATTTTGCAATACTGATCCGTAATCATTTTATGCACCCTAATACGTATATACGCTAACGTCAATAAATTATAATAATAATATTGTTTAGGTATATTTGTTATGTATATGCGCATGCATCACATCACAAGTAAATGACTCACCGATTTTGAAATTCGAAGCTCCAGAAACAATTGCTCATGTCCTGATGTTTCGGATTGAAACTGACCCTTATGGTATTGCTATGTGGGCATGCTCAACCAGGGTTTTGTCACACAATTCGTTGGGATGGATTAGTGCCAATAAACTAAATTTATTTGATTCATCTTCATCCGTTTTATCCATTTTTGAGAGAAATATGTTATTTTTATTTTTTAATTAACAAACAACTAGGTTTAAATGATACAAGCGAGTAACGTCAGATGTTGTAACATTTTTGTGTTGGAAGGCATTAGTTGACAGACCGTTTTACACCGGGGCAACTGTGGCATTCAACTAAAAGTTGCCACAAAAATGAAAACAAGGTCGGCAACTTTCTGCGATACAAAACGGAGACTGGGTAGACACTTATTCCACACAATTTGCTTAACATTAGCCGTTTAACCGCACCATTAACGCAATATATTTAGTTAATTAATGTTAATCATAAGTTATTCGTCGTTTCTGGAAACCTATTACGTAACGTAAAAGCGGCAGCCTTTGTACGAAATACCGGGCATGTGACTCGGAATCTTTTCGGAGCAGTCTTCAGAGCTGAGCGGGTAGAGCGGGTTCTAAGGGTGGTCTATGTAAAGTTTTAAAGCGCGGAACCTTATAGTTTTTAAGTAATTTGTTATTAAAATTTGTAATTTAACCAACTTGTATGGCACTATTTTACAATATATAATGCACTTTCCACTAAATTTACACGTTATTTAGAGTGTGCGCGTTCAAACAACTAAATACTTTTAGTATATTACAGCTTTTTTATCAAAAATTTATTGTTGTTTAATTTTATGAGAGTACATGCAGAATATGTGCAAATGGCAGCAGGACTGTGTTGCCCTATCCAAAAAAAACAAGAATGGAAAGCAAGACCAAAAGAAAATACGATTAAAAGGAAAATACGATAAGGTTTTTTTGTTCAGATAAAAATAAATAGTAGGGGGATTGGGGTCATATTCCCCCATAAAATACTGAAACACATTATTAAGGCTTATACATATGTATATTTTATTGCGTCAATAAGTTTGAGGAAAGGGTCCTCATGCTTACGAGCAATTGTTTTGCGCCACAGATATTCTATAATTTTATCCGCAAAATTATGAGGATTATTGTAGTTGTCTCTATTGAAAAATCTTTTAATCACACGCCATTGTGATTCGATCCTTTGCGTATGCATGCCGTCGTCTGCCACAAAGGGGTTATCCGAATCGCTATGGTTTACTTTTCTGTGCTCATACCCCTGGTGCGCTAGGCAATCGTACGCCTTCCAAACATCGGTACAAATAATTGTACCCTCGGACACATGTTTTTGAATGAGGGGTATGAGCACCTCAGCAGACCGGACATTTTCTGGGCAGACTTCCAGCCTCAGATCGTCGCTGCTGTCCTCAACCATCCCTAATACCCAATGGCCTTCCACTCTCCTGCCTAAAACAAAATATAAATTAAAGAATATGTTTTTTTAAATAAATTTTTGGTACCTTTCTGGTATTTTCGCTTCACGAACTTGCTCTCGTCGATCTGAACAATTTTACCGGGGCCCCAATTTTGCCTAACACCTCCTGCTAATCGACTTGATACAAAACAACTGCCTCACGACAGTAGTTGTACCAATCGCAGATGGTGGCGCTAGACAAAACGGTTCCCTCGGTAATGCTTTCTTTTCGGACTTCAGCCTGGTTCCAGTGCGAAGCGTAGGCGTACATTAGGTAGAAAATGTCTGGTAGTGGGGTAGTGGAAGCTTGGTTCCAGTGCGAAGCGTAGGCGTACATTAGGTAGAAAATGTCTGGTAGTAGGGTAGTGGAAGCTTGGTATTTTCAAACCACGTACCAGTGGCCCTAGAAACGCCCGATCTTGAACGGGAGCTCCCTTTGCGGCATCGAAAGCTGCCGACCGTGTTGTTACCCAATGGTNGGGGTAGTGGAAGCTTGGTTCCAGTGCGAAGCGTAGGCGTACATTAGGTAGAAAATGTCTGGTAGTAGGGTAGTGGAAGCTTGGTATTTTCAAACCACGTACCAGTGGCCCTAGAAACGCCCGATCTTGAACGGGAGCTCCCTTTGCGGCATCGAAAGCTGCCGACCGTGTTGTTACCCAATGGTGAAACCGTCATTGGGATTTTATGCGTACGGCATAATCTCGTGGCTAAAATTAGACCCTGTGCCTCTGCGAAAGTGGTACATTTTTCGCGCGTATCAAATGTCTTTGATACCTTTAGAAGGCTCCACATTCCGCGTAATTTAGCGACGCACAGCACAGTCGCATTTCGTGGATGAACACCACGCCTAGTGGAGGGCGTATCGAAATCTTTAAATAATACGATAAATATTTAGTAGATGTATAAATATAAACACTTAAAACTCTAAAAACATACCAGCTTGATTGTCAGTCATTTTAGTTTAAATAAATAATAATATATAAACCCAGAGCTCACACACAACGTCGAAATAACGATTGGAAAATAATATAATACCAAAGCAGAGAAAGAAACGTTACTTTGAATAAAACTAACAGCACAATCCACAGTGGTACCCATTAAAAGGGGTAACAAATCTCTGTGGAACAAAAACATAACATAAATAATAATTTTTACTTGCGTGCACAGTATTTTTGCGTAGAATTCCTTTCTGCGTAGGCGGCCTTCGGCCGCGCTTAGGGATTATAACCCTCACAACGTAGAATTCTCCTTTCTGTGTTGCCAACGAAAAAGGGCCGAAAACCTTTTGCATAGAACATCTTTCTGCGTAGGCGGCCTTCGGTCGCGCTTAGGGATTATAACCCTCACTACGTAGAATTCTCCTTTCTGTGTTGCCAAAGAAAAGGGGCAGAACACCTTTTGCAGAGAACACTTTTTTGCGTAGGCGGCCTTCGGCCGCGCTTAGGGATTATAACTCTCACTACGTAGAATTCTCCTTTCTGTGTTGCCAACGAAAAGGGGCCGAACACCTTTCTGCGTAGGCGGCCTTCAGCCGCACTTAGGGATTATAACCCTCACTACGTAGAATTCTCCTTTCTGTGTTGCCGGAAGGGGGGAATATGACCCCAATCCCCCTACTATTTATTTTTATCTGAACAAAAGAACCTTATCGTATTTTCCTTTTAATCGTATTTTCCTTTTAATCGTATTTTCTTTTGGTCTTGCTTTCCACTCTTGTTTTTTTAGATATGGCAACACAGTCCTGCTGCCATTTGCACATATTCTGCATCTACTCTCATAAAATTAAACAACAATAAATTTTTGATAAAAAAGCTGTAATATACTAAAAGTATTTATTTGTTTGAACGTGCACACTCTAACTGCGCATATATTGAGTGTAAATAACGTGTAAATTTAGTGAAAAGAGCCTAATATATTGTAAAATAGTGCCATACAAGTTGGTTAAAATTACAAACTTTAATAACAAATTCCTTAAAAACTATAAGGTTGCGCGCTTTGAAACTTCATACAGGGAACTATTAGACTCCCATCTACCTCCCATATTTTCCTTAATGCTGTACTCCGGGGTTACCAATCTAAAGCGAAGCCACACTTTTCTTTAATATATAATTTTTTCGTCATAAACAAACCAATGCACATCTTTTGTTTATTTGTGTTTAGCTGTTTGCATTTTTGATATCCATCTATAGGGTAGTGGTGCAATTTAGGGGAACACGGTTGCTCTATTTTAAGGTACGTAGTGCAGTTTAGGGCATCGTAAAACTTTCTTTAAGCGGGTTAAATTACATTTACCTATACTTCTTCGTTTCTTGCAAGTCGAGTATTTTTACGGTTATACACGTGTATTATTTGCAAATTATAAACTTCGTCGCATAAACGCATGCTCTATTTCGCTTATAGTGCAATCAATCAGCCTTATCATGAGTTTCATTTCCCCAAACCCACTCATTTTTCACTTTTGGTTTCCATGTATTTACTGTGCACGGATGAGAAATTTTTGGGTGAATTTTTCTCGGGGAAAATCAGGATAAGGCAGAATCTTTCCGAGATAATTATATTGCTCACCGGGCGGAATTTTTCGGCGTTCGCTAAATTTTCCTTATAAATTTCGAGAACACCTTTTACGGTCAAAAAAGAGTAATTCAATTTTATTAAGATAAATTAAAATGCATAATGCTTAAATGTCCGCCGCCTTCCCTAAAATCCATCTCAATATTACCTGCACCGTCTAGAATTTAAAAAGAAAAAACTGTTCTGCAACTTACACCGCGATATTGGTTAAGGTTCCTCGTGGTTTGTGAATGGCAGCGGCCATTCACGGAAATAGTAAACGTAGCGCACAAGAAATCCACATACGTCCCACAAGAAGCACGGTTACCTTCTCTCCAGCTTTATGTCGTAGCACACTAGCAATTTTTATCGATCAAGTTTGCGCAAACTTTCGCTAAAGCTAGTTCAGAAAATTGTATGTAATCCGAAAATTATACTTAAATAGATCAAATAAACTCCTCACATTACATGACCGATGACCTGTTAACATTACTAGTCTAATTCTTTTTTGAGCATAAAAAATAGATTCCCAAACAGACAATAAATTTCCTGCTATATTGGTTGAACCTTCGGCCAATATTAACCCTTAGGTAAGCAACCAACAATTCGGACATGCAACCCTGTAAATAACTCATGTTCCAAACGTAAAGCGAGCTCCACACGATCAATCCACTCGTCACTCATTAAGGGGCCATACCACTATCACGTGTTTTCGTCATGCAAGGTCAAAGCTATGCAGTAACAATGAAATATTAAAAGTTTATATTGCTCGCCAACCCAAAATAACCTTGTCTTGTGCCACCTTCCTAATCGGAGCGGAATAACATTTTTTGCAGAAAAAATTACTCGTTACTCGGCAATGCGCAAACGTACAGAGGCGGGTAGATATTGCCTAACGTGCCGATTCTGCGGCAATAAGCACCCAATCAGGCTTTGTCCTGTATTTCGGGCTAAGGCACCCGAAGACCGTCTACGCGATGTGTTATTGCATCGGTATTGCTCCAACTGCCTAGCCGGGGCCCATCGAGCCGCCCACTGTACAGATGATGGTAGATGTCGACGCTGCCAGGAGTCTCACCACACGCTACTGCATATCGACGACGCAGCCGAAAAGCGCACAAGTTCGAAGCTCGCCGATACGGGCTTCCATATTTCCGCGCCGGTTCGCCTAGTGCTGGGCGCAGATGTCTTCGCGAAGATCATATTAGGCGTACTATCAACGGGGACGATGGGCTCGCTTTTAGCACAGAACACCATCTTCGGGTGGGTGCTCTCTGGCGCCTGTTAGGCAAAATTTATTTGGTCAACCATTTCATTTTAATTTTATTATATTTTATTAAATTTTCTTATATAGTATATTTTCAAATATTGAATTCCATGAATAAATGAAAAAAGTGCAAGTCAAATTTTAAGCCACGTTTATTTTTTTTAACACTTCCTTTGTTCGGTCGGAATCTAGGTCAACGGAGATCAGCACCAGAGGATGGCGAATATCTAGTTAAGAAAATGAATTAAAAATATGTAGATAAACGGAGCATGGTGGTTGGACTTGCTACCAATATTGCGTGTCGCAAGGGGGCCGGCATGTTTAGGCCACAGGCCTAAATTTGCTAGAACTTTTTGACCCACCCTAATACACACTAATTAACATACTTACGATATTATGGTTGCCGTTGATCTGTTAACTACTATGTTAAGAAAATATGCAACCATAACTTTCGTTAAATAAACAGTTCGACCGGCAACCGTAAATAAAACCAAAAACGGTTTACTTACTCGTTTAGCGACTATCCGAGAAGGAAGACATCCAGCCACCAAGTTCCAGAAATTTGTATTCAAAAGGTAATCTATAATTCCAATATACGTACATATATATATACACAAAATTCTAAGTGAATAAACACTCTTATTATTAGTTATACTAATACCGGGTTCTTTCTATTTTCTTTTCATTAAATTAAGCATCGGTGCGAACGTGCCATCAAATCTTGCTCCAAGCGTTGCGCCGATGAATACTCTGGCATTTTGACACTTTTCAGATTTTAGTCTGCACAGATAAGGAATGGACCTAATAGTAAAGCATTTGACTAAATATTTGCATTAAAATTTTTTTCAACTGCGATTATTTTTCATGTTATTGTCATCTAAACTGTTAAATTGAAGCTGAATGAAATAAGTTGTGAGCCACTGTATACTATGCACAGAGAACGTAAATGTATAGAGAAGGTCCAAGAACGAATCAGCGTGGAAATTGTCAAATACCAACAAAACTTGCGAAGCACATATTAAGAGCGGCCAGCCAGAGACAAACGAATTTTGACAGAGCCCAGCCAGAGGAATGAATTTGACAGAAATATTCTCATCATTAGGCATGTTTTATTCAACCATCATCTTATTTGCTATGTTAGCCCAATTTTGGCAGTTGTTTGACTTCAATTAGTGTCAAAGTAAGTTTTTGCCTCTTTCTGATTGGCTGAAGGAGAAAATTTCTGATGCTGAATGTCAATGCCTCTTGTTCAATATACAAGCCAAGATAGCTTTTCATAAGCCAATATAATTATAGCCGTGTTTTATTTGTCCAGAAATTTAAGCTATTAGCTTATTTTGTATGGAGGACTTACCCAACATAATTATATTGGCTTATGAAAAGCTATCTTGGCTTGTATATTGAACAAGAGGCATTGCCATTCAGCATCAGAAATTTTCTCCTTCAGCCAATCAGAAAGAGGCAAAAACTTACTTTGACACTATTTGCAGTCAAACAACTGTCAAAATTAGGCTAACATAGGAAATAAGCTAATTTCGTTTTATTTGACCAAGATTTAGCTATTTGCTTGTGATGGTTGAATAAAACATGCCTAATGTTGGGTAAGTCCTCCATACAACATAAGCTAATAGCTTAAATTTCTGGACAAATAAAACACGGCTAATGTAAATGGGTGTTTTTCTTGTTAGACAACGAAATGCTGACGGCTTTTTGCGTTTTTGTTCTTTAAATTGGTTAATTACTTCAAATAAATGCATGCATAGAAGTCGAAATTATTCTTACTTTATGTATATGTACATATTGTGTACATGCATATGTATGCGAGAGGTACAATTTTGTGAATCTAAAATGTGAAAGTTATGCAATGGCAAAATCGTCGGTGATTTGCCGTCGGCATTTGAGTTGAAAAAATCGACTTTTACGTTTTTACCGATTCATATGGTAGATGCTACGCTATTTTCAATGCAACAAACCGCAGTTTTCTAGCTGCCTTATAGCGTTTTCTTTTCTCGAAAAAAGGCTGCACTTATTCTGCCTTGTGTTAGCGCTGTCAAATTTTCATGTTCTTTTGTCAGCCCTTTCACAAGGCGTCGTGTTCTTTTCTCAGCAGGTTGCGCTCTGATCCGGCAAAAGTGCTGCCTTTTCAGCACTCAAATAAACGTGAGGGTGTGAGTTGCTCGGTAGATTTTTAATTTACGCTTGTAAAAATACAATTATTTTCCGTATCAGAAGTAAGCGTTTTGCTTTACAATTACTAAAGACTTGCAGGCCAAGTGAATGGTTCAGCTTTATTAAGTTCAATAAATAAATTGTGATGGAGTAGTATAATTTCTGTTTCATTCTCATATAAAGACCGCAACATTTTCTGAGGTTTCAGGGCAACGCAAAGCAAGAGTTCCTATATAAAAAGGCAGAACTTTTTGGGAAAAGAAAACACTATTAGTTTTCTCATAAATCCACTTCAAAGATGGATACATTGACAAAGAAACCGTACAAATTCATTGATTGCACTGCACGTGTTAACTTCAAAGTTGTTTTTGTCGAAAAGTTATTTATATTGAGAAAAAAGTGCATTATCATTTTCCACTGCTATACTCGTATTATATGTAAATAATGGATATGTATGTACATATGTACTCAATTAATTGATAACGTTTTTACATGCATACATATATATGTATGTATGTGCATATTACTGCCAAAATGCTACGCACATACATACAAATGTACATATTTACAACTCACGGCCACGGTTGCCATTTTCAATTTATTTTTCGGACCAAAAAATGGTCCAAATGGTAAAAAATTTACCCATTTTTATTACATCGGGAAATTGAGTAGATATTCCTCTTTATCAAGAAAATATGCCAATTCTGTTTCGATATCGATTTTTTTATATTGCATCCAAAGTGCGTTACAATTGTATATTAATAACATTATATTATTTAAAGTTTTAAATTATAATTTGTTTCTCAATTTCGTTTTTGTTAATGCTAAATCAAAAAATTTGCGCTCAGCTGCTGCGGAACTGTGAGGAAGACTAAAAATATTATGAGCTAAATCACACAATTCTACAAAGGTCGCTTGACCCAATCCATTTTTAATCAAACTTACCTGATCCCAAAAACGTTCTATATTGGTACAGTTTTTGAAGTTACCTTCACTCAGCCTCAATTTGCGAAATTGAAATCCAATTATGTCTGCATCATTTACCAATGCAGAAAATTGGTCGAGTGGCAAAATTGATACGTCAGTATCAGAAAGAACTGGTGTAATAATTTCAATGTTTAATATCTTTTCGATTGAAATCGAATATTATTTTCATGTGCTAAATGCTATGATTAAAGTTTTGCTACCATTCCATAATTGAAATTAGCAAGAAATCGCGATATTTTTGAAGCGTGCTTTGACAGATGATTAGTCACGCCATATTTGAAAATCAATGGCAAAGCGAGTTCACACTTTTAGCAGATGTTGCCAATCCGCCCTATGCTGAATATTTATTTTATCTATTTATTTATTTATTTATTTATATTTCAGTCAATGAATACATTGATTCTTAATGACTAAGCTTAAATACAACTTCAATTTAAGTTGGAGATCAACTAATTAATGACTTAAAGTAATTCGAGACTATGTTTTTTAAAACGACTCCAGGAAGGGACATATCTATTTCCACCGTTTGGTTTATTTGATTGATTTCCCTGATGGCTCGCCTAATAGGTGAATTCAAAGCATAATTCGACTGCGGATTGTACGTAAAATAAGTCAGAACGCCGCAAATTCCTTACAGGAATATTGAGCGGTATTCTTCGCAGAATTTCTGAGCAATCAACAATATTAATTATAACATTCAAGATAAACGAGCAGGATAGGCACTTTCTCCTATCTTCGAGCAAATCAAGATTTAAAAGTAAGCAACGTGACTTATAGGAAGGCATTGGCTCCGTAAAGCTGAGAAACCTTAGCGCAGACTTGATAAAAATCTTTTGTAAACNATTCTAGACGAGACCTGACAAAAGCAATATAAAGTTTTTTAAGAGTGTACGGGTCAGAAAAATCAAAACTGTTACGACGCACAAAGGCCCACGTGGAATAGGAATTTGCAACAATGAAGTTAAAATAAATAAAATAAACCCCTAGGTCTTTGACTTGATCAACAAATTTCAGTTTAGTACCTGCTATCGTATAAGATGTGCTTACTGTAATCGACTTTCTAGAATAAACCATATGAGAACATTTTTCAGTATTTAAGAAGAGTTGATTTCTTTCACACCAAGAGTTAACTCTATCTAGATCAGATTGAAGAGAAACAGAGTCCCCAGGTCGCGTTACAACCGAATAAACTTTGAGATCGTCAGCGTATAGAAGAAATTTGGAGAATAAGAAACACGAGCTTATGTCATTGATAAAGATTATAAATAAAAGAGGTCCAAGGATACTTCCCTGAGGGACCCCAGAACTAGCGTGAAAAGAACGCGATGTTGTGTCTTCGATTTGCACCGTACAGTACCTCTCCGATAGATAGGAACTGATCCATTCGAGGAAGACGGAGTGAAAACCCATGTACGCCAATTTACTAATTAAGATTTTATGAGACACCCTATCGAATGCCTTGGCAAAGTCAGTATACACTGTATCAATTTGATACTGCATTTCGAATACGTTCCCGCATTCCGCTCCGCAAGAATCGAACTTAGGTATTCTGCGTTACGATCGAATCGAAAGAGGAAGAGGAAGATAGAAAACATCTTTCGAAATCAGCTGTTTGCCTAGGAATGTGTGAAATCGAAACAAAACAAAGAAATATTGGTGACCAAACTATAGCAGCTTATGAGTTGGAGTATCTAGCATCACTGTAATTTAAAAATAAAATTTCGTTTGCTCTTAATTTAAGTGGAAACATAATTATAATAATGAAATCCATAGCCGCGGCATTATTGCTTGAAGAGGAGGACGAGTCCCAGATTGCTGATGCGGAAGTTGAACGGTGGAGATTTAGGAACATGTTTGATACTTCTCAGATGAGTGAAGAGTAATAAGAAATTCATCTTGAACTGTATTACTCATCGCTCAAATCCAGTGAAATTATAAACGTTGTTTGAGCACTCCACAACATTTGCATTTACTACAGAGTGGAAGATTTGAAGGCAAATGAATTCCATTTTGAAAGCCGTCAGGAGGAGGGGAAGAACAAAGCGTACCCTTCCATAGCTAATCGAATTCGAGACAACATACACACCTCTTTTAAAAAAGTTAGTAAAAACGTATGCAATAATAAAAACATCTTTTTTATGTAACTTCACATTTTATGTATGTATGCATGTATATATGTATTAGACTCCTGCGCAATTCCATTTAAACGGCCCAACAAGACATCCGATCGCCGCGCAAATACTTTCCATCCCCTACTTTCATCGTTCGGGTCAATTGTGAGTAAGCATAAACCAGTTTCAGCA
>NW_016157168.1:2619-5299 GCF_001687245.7 Rhagoletis zephyria | reverse complement strand
ACTTTTTATAAAAATTTTTAAAATGAAGTTTTCCAGCCCATTAAATTTTAGTTGATTTTTGGTATTGTTTTTACTGAGAGTTTCTTCCATACAATCTATGTTCGATAATTCTTTTTATATGGAAGACACTGTCAGCAAAAAAAAATAAATGCTAAAAATCAACGAAATTTGCTGGCAACTTCAGACTTGCACTTTATTAATTGGCTCAAAATCTACATTTTCAAAATTTTTCTAAAAGATCTGATTAGAAATAGTGATCTGATGAAAGAGCCTCCGAGCCAATAATTTTGTACGGCACTGTGCGTACTTATTAGTCTAGGTTTCATGAAAGAAAAAAATTTAACGACAAGATAACATTAAAATATCAGTAATATTTTTCGTTGCTGTGAACTTGTTTCAAAACTTCTGTCTTTTCCTTAATATAATTGTAAAACTCTGTGCACGTCATTTTGAACGTAATTAGGTACATATACTAATCATCAACTGTTGATTGTGCAAAGTTCAACTATCTCAAAATGTAACTATTTCACAAATTAAACCGGTGCACTGAGAGAAAGAAGTTTAGATTTAAAAAAGCGTGCTAAATTAAAAAAATACGCATATGAAACAGCACCAACCCAACTCGTAATACATTTAAGTATACAAATTTTAGTATTTAGTATAGAAATATTCAATTCTAATACGCCCATATTAAATTGAAGCGATTTGCAATTACCGATTGCTTTTTAATAATTAAGTTAAAAAAATATTTAAATTCCATGCTGGTTGTAATGGGAATTGAAATTAGCAAATTGTGGCAAGCATCTTGGCGCACTCAGCTACAGCCAGACATGTATGTAAATGTGCATTTAAATGTTGAGTTTGAATCAACACCACGCGTGCGTGTTATGAAAGTATTATTTTTAAATACGAACATTTTTAAACGATAATCAAATAGAAAATATTCATGTTTACTATGCGTTATTTCCCTCAGTGAATTCATAACATTTTTCTGAATATTACAACGCGTTTTTCTCTTATTGTAGTGATTTTTGAACTTTTATTCAAATTTGTGCAATCAAATCACGGTGCAGCGAACAAAGGTGGCGAATCTCAGATTGCTTCCCACTAGCGGAGAGAACAGATAATAAGACAACCAAGGAGATTCATAACTCCTCCCAGGCAGAACTCCGAAAGATACCTTGTACTTGGAACTCTTACAGGCTAATTGACAGCACACTGCAAGTTAGGGTACCATTGGTCATCAAATGGGGCTTTCTGTAAAGACTGACTGTAGGTTTTGTGGTCTGGGGGCTGCTCACGAAACATGAATCGTACACTTTAGAGAACAATTTTCTTCTCCATATAAAATTTGGAATATGGCACCTTTCAAAGTGCGTAGATTTTTGATAAGGTTGGGGTGATTACAATAGATCTTCTTACGTCGCATAAGTCTGTACAGTAAAATTATTTGTTATATGTAGTTAATTTGGTTTTATTGTACTAGCTGTGTCTTAGTTTTACTAAATGTTAAGTTATCTACATTGAACAAAAATATTAAAAACTAAAAAAAACTGTTTGGTCGGTTTTGGTGGATTTTGGTAGGAAAAAAATTTGTCTGTGGCAACACTGAATATATTGTGCATTCGAGTAGATACAAAAATTAGCACATATGCAAATACATATCGCGTAAGAGCGCTGTAAACCAAAACTATTGCGTACAAGTTTGAAGAATGCAGCAGCGCTAATACTTTTATAATTTAACAAGTAATTTTTAAGCAAAAAACAAAACCGACTTCAAATCTCATATAAAAATTTAAAATTATCGTTAATTTCTTTATGATCGGATTTAAACCAAATTAGTATGGGACCACCTGTGAGGTAACACCTTTCCTTTAAAAATAGAATTAAGGAAATCGGTTAACGTGGTCCAAAGTTATGCGATAGCATGCATAAAAAAAACAAGTAAGAAAGCCTAAGTTCGGGCGGAGCCGAACATTAAATACCCGGCGCAAGTATTAAATATATGTTTTCCACCTTTCCGAAAGCTACCGCTACCTGATAAGCGGGTGTATAAATTTTAAGTAAACTAGCGAAATATTGAAATTTAAAGCATTTCTGAAATTTACCGTTATATGAAAAGCGGCCTTAATTTTAGTCCGATTTCAACAATTTTCAACGGTTTGCTTTTATGTGGCAAGCACAATAACCATACCGAGCTTGGTACAAATTGCTAGAACGGTTAGCGAGATACATATATGTGATCACAAGTGGGCGGTGCTACGCCCATTTTCCAAAATTTTGTCATAAACGTATTTCTTGGTAAAGAATTGTTGCAATCATCAATTTTGAATAAATTAGCTTCAATATTTACTGATTTATCGAAGATTTTGTATTTCTCTAAATTACCGTTATATGGGATGTGGGCGTGGTTATTGTCCGATTTTAAAAATTTTCGGCCATTTGGTATGCTGTACCAGGGCCAACAACTGTGCCAAGTTTGGAATAAATTGATGCAGCGGTTACCAAGATATACACATGTAACCATAAGTGGGCGTGGCTACGCCCATTTTCCAAAAATTTATAATATTCTTATTTTTCGTCTAAAAATTATTGTAAATATCAATTTTGAGTGAATTATCTTCAGTAGTTACTAAGATATCGCAGTTTGCGTATTTCTGAAAATTACCGTTATATGGGA
>NW_016157168.1:0-2461 GCF_001687245.7 Rhagoletis zephyria | reverse complement strand
AAAAAAAAACAAGTAAGAAAGCCTAAGTTCGGGCGGAGCCGAACATTAAATACCCGGCGCAAGTATTAAATATATGTTTTCCACCTTTCCGAAAGCTACCGCTACCTGATAAGCGGGTGTATAAATTTTAAGTAAACTAGAGAAATATTGAAATTTAAAGCATTTCTGAAATTTACCGTTATATGAAAAGCGGCCGTAATTTTAGTCCGATTTCAACAATTTTCAATGGTTTGCTTTTATGTGGCAAGCACAATAACCGTACCCAGTTTGGTACAAATTGCTAGAACGGTTAACGAGATACATATATGTGATCATAAGTGGGCGGTGCCACGCCCATTTTCCAAAATTTTATCATAAACGTATTTCCTGGTAATGAATTGTTGCAACCATCAATTTTGAATAAATTAGCTTTAATATTTACTGATTTATCGAGGATTTCGTATTTCTCGAAATTACCGTTATATGGGATGTGGGCGTGGTTATTGTTCGATTTTAAAAATTTTCGGCCATTTGGTATGCCGTACCAGGGTCAACAACTGTGCCAAGTTTGGAAGAAATTGGTGGAGCGGTTACCAAGATATACACATGTAACTATAAGTGGGCGTGGCTACGCCCATTTTCCAAAAATTTTTAATATTCTTATTTTTCGTCTAAAAGTTATTCTAAATAACAATTTTGAGTGAATTATCTTCAGTAGTTACTAAGATATCGCAGTTTGCGTATTTCTGAAAATTACCGTTATATGGGATGTAGGCGTGGTTATTGTCCGATTTCGCCCATTTTCAATACCATCCGTCCTACGCCCAAAATAAATGCATGTACCAAGTTTCGTTAAGATATTTCAATTTTTACTCGAGTTATCGTGTGCATAGGCGGACGGACGGACGGACAGACAGTCACCGCTTAATCGATTTCTCTTTTCTTTCTGATCATTTATGTATACATTTGTCTATATCTGTTACAAACAACCGTTATGTGAACAAAGTTATAATACCCTTGTGCACAAGTGCGCTCGGGTATAAAAATATTCCAACGAATTGATAACCTGCTCCTTTTTGTGCAGTCGGTTGGAAAAAACCAACAGCTTGTTTCAGTTTTTTCCACTTGCCGATTTTTGCATAAACTTTTTTTTAGTATTCGCCAATTTCGTACACACATATGTATTAAATGTACCCTACAAGACATTGCTGAGCACTTTAGGCAAAAATTCTCACACATTTACACTTTTGTTTTTGTAGTACGGCATAAATGAGTAGTTTGGCTATTAGTACTGAGGACTTTCTGATGACAACATTGAGGGGAAAGTACTCAATTTTTTCCCATGGTCTGAACGAAAATGAGGACTTTGATAAGCACTTTTGTGATTAGGGGTAATAATAATATGAGTACTCATATGATACTCAGCTGTCTTGTAGGGTACATACATACATACGTATGTATATGCGCAATGCCAGAATGGCATTGCATACAACCGCGTTTATGCAAGTTTACAAATATACATGTATATTTAAGCTACTAAAGGGTCAGCTTAGCAGGTAGGTTTATACCGGGAAATATATGAAGAATATGAAGCAGACAAACAAAATGTAAGAATATGGGCTTTCCAAATTATTGATTAGTGCTTACCCATCTCTCCATCTAAGGTTTTTTCGTTTAGCATTGCATGCAACAAGTGTCTAGTTCATTACCAGCTGAATAATACCTAAAGTACAAAGTGGTCCTGTAAAAACGTTGCAATGGACGCGGAAGCTGTAAGTACATCTAAAAAAAATCACTTTTTTTAATAAACAATTAAATATATCGAGGGCTTATATTCAATACCCTCTAACTGCAATTTTCACAAAAACAACTTTGTGATGTTAGAACCCATCTGGGACTTACCTGTCATCACCTGTGTTAATTCTGACTTTGCAAATTAAAAGTTAATTCTTCTGTCAAGCGTTATACAAGGTCAGCATTAACATCACCGATGACAGTTAAGTCTTAGGTGGATTTTTATATCAGAATCTCATTTTTGAGAAAAATGCAGATAGAGGGTATTGAATATAAGCCCTCGATATATAAAAAACAACCTTGTAGTTCATTCAATTTTAAATTTTGCAACAATAATTTTTTTTTGTGACCGACACTGTCATAAGCAGGGAACGGATTTTATGGAAATTGCCTTTTTTTCTGCTAAAGAGATAGAGTATATTCGATTAAGAATGTCCACGATTTAGCTTTCCCTGATTCCATATATACACATTTGATGTTGCCTTTTTTTGCCTTTTTTAAGATATTCGCCTTTTTTTGCCTTTTTTAAGATATTTGCCTTTTTTGCATTTTCTACCTTTAAAAAAGTGATTATCGCATTTACATTTTTTTTTTATACCCGAGCGCACTTGTGCACAAGGGTATTATAACTTTGTTCACATAACGGTTGTTTGTAACAGGCAAAACGAATCGAGATAGATATAGACAA